>NW_010973138.1:2858496-3063263 GCF_000737465.1 Haliaeetus leucocephalus
CATGAAGATGATCAAAGGGCTGGAGCACCTCTTCTATGAAGACAGGCTGAGAGAGTTGGGGTTGTTCAGCCTGGAGAAGAGAAGGCTCCAGAGAGACCTTATAGCAGCCTTCCAGTACCTAGAGGGGGCCTACGAGAAAGCTGGAGAGGGACTTTTTACAAGGGCATGTGGTGATAGGACACGGGGTAATGGCTTTAAACTAAAAGAGGGTAGATTTAGATTAGATGTAAGGAAGAAAATCTTTACTATGAGGGTAGTGAAGCACTGTCACAGGTTGCCCAGAGAGGTTGTGGATGCCCCATCCCTGGAAGTGTTCCAGGCCAGGTTGGATGAGGGTTTGAGCAACCTGGTCTAGTAGAAGGTGTCCCTGTCCCTGGCAGGGGGGGGTGGAACTAGATGATCTTTAAACCCAAACCATTCTATGATTCTATGATTTTATGAAATTATCATAATCTATAAACTGTAGCTTCTATTTTGTCCAACTTTGACCAACAGACCTTTAACAACGCACAACACCACATGGCATGCTTCAGAGAAAGACGTGGAGAACCCCAGAGGAGAGAGAATTGGATTAATTTGTCCCATAGGGAAGCCTACTCCTGTAGTACTGGAACATGATGCTATGCATTCCTTGAACATGCACAGCAACATGCCCTTCCCTTCCAAAATTCTCTTATATAAATACATATCATTATATGAGTGTGTATATAATGTATATTTGAAGAGATATAAAGTATACACACACTTAATAAGGCATCTGAATCATCTTGATACATTTCTAAATGCTTTCACTTTTTTTTTTAAGACATCCTGAGAGAATCTCTCATGCATATATAGTACAGATTTAGTTTGCTTATTTACAGTTTTCTAGATTATTTTGTCAGTAAAGAGCCAGCATATTTATCTCAGTTATTTGCATTAGTAATTTGATTAAAGATAGTTGGAGGATGAAGAAATACATTGCCTAAAATATCCTTGGGAATGTGTCTTTGTTACCAGAAATCTTTTGACATAGAGGAAGATAAAAAGAAGAGCTTCTGGTTTAGGATCACTGGAGATAAATTGTGAAGAGTAAAAAATCAGCTTTGGAGGAAGGGGAAATATTTAGCTGTGAGGCATCGCTATGGCAATAAGGAATCCTTGTGGAAGATTATTGAGAGGAAGGGAAGGATAAGCAGGGATAAAGCTGTATCTGACAAATAAAGTCATCTTTCTTTACATGTTTTTATGCTGCTCTTATTAAGAAAGTTTGTTGGAAAAAAAGTTGAGCTTCATAAACTAGCCTCTGTTTTTTAAAAAGCGAGCAAGATAGTCGTGGTGTTTGGTTTGGCACTGTCACCCATCAGGGGACTCTTAGTAGACAACTGTTTAGGAGACCTGAAAGTGAGGAAGCAGTCTCTGAGACAGGCTTCTCGAGGTCTGTGGGATTTAAATCCAAACCCAAACATCCCGTTTTCTGTGGGTGCGTGCTGTGCGCTCCTACCCGAGAAGCAGGAGGAGGGTAAACCAGCCAGTGCAAGGCTCACCTGCTCCAAATGCTGAGCCCTCCTGCCTGGGAACACGGGCACCCCGGGAGCTCAGGTGTCTCATGGGGAGGCACACACCACCCCCAGCTCCTGGGTGGGCTAAGGACATGCTCCCTCCGTCACCAGAGAAACTCAAAGTAGGAGATGCTGATGGGAAGGAGGACCGCAGCTGTAGAGAAAATCACTAAGGTGACTTGAGAGGTTGGCATGATTTAATTAGGGATGGGGAATGCGGTTGGAGGAGGAAAACATTGCTGTAGGGGTTAGAGAACGTGTGAGATCCTGAGGAGGTTGCAGAATGAAGAGGACAGGGGGAGGTGAAGGGGACTGGAGAGTATTGCATTGAGGGGAAAAGAGGGAGATGTGGAGAGGTGCGGCAAATGAAGAAGGAAGGGACATGTGGAAGGCTTGGGAGACTATAGAAGGAAGAAAGGTGCTGGCACAAGTTAATGATGGTAATGTGGACTCCTTAATAGCCTGTCACTCATTTGAATTGGGTCTCTTATTGATGAACAAAATGCATAGAAGGTTATATTGGTCTATTTCAGGTGTTGCGGATGGGGGCAGATAAGTTCAAGTGCACATACCTGCACACGCAGGGCTCACAGCCCTGCAGCTGCATAGGCCTAGTATGCTCGCTTCTGTGTTTGGAAGCAACAAGCAGATGGCCACAAAAAGTGACTTTCTGAAATTAACCTCCCTGTGAGTGCTAGTACTTGGACAGACTCCAGATGAATCTGAATCTATTTTCATTCTCTGGAAGATGGAATCAGGCTTGTCCTCATTTTCTATTCTGATTATTCATCGTTTCTTCTCTTTGAATGCTCCTCTTTGACAAAACTAACCGGTACCTAATATCCAGACAAGATGTACTTCATCACTAATGCATATCAGTGCCTAAAGAGCCTCATGTATCTCACAAGACCTTTCTAAGAGTTCTTCCTGTAATTAGATCCCATTCGTAACTCTAACCACAGCTCCACAGCCCTGTTAATTTTCAAATCAGTTTGTTTTTGTTCAGGAAGCCTTTGAACAGAAAGGGCTGCATCCTGACATATTGTCATATCCAAGCATCAACAGCTCTGGCATGTGAAAAGGTCATGCCACCAAGCATTAACATTTCAGAATAGCAATTATAGTAATTCATTTAAATAAGGAATTTTTTTGCTGTCTGGTAGCGACAGATGCAATCTATGCAGGAGGAAAGACCGGGAAGGCCTCAAATTGGGTCCTGCGCCAATGTCATCTTCTTAAAATAGAGACCCAGAGAAGTTCAGATGGAATGAGTGAGTTGTTCTGCTAAGAACAGGCAAGCAAGCGTTCATGCATAAAACCAAGGAGAGTGGGCTATTGCAGGAGGCAGCCCTGGAGTGCAAGAGCTTAGAGAAGGGACTCTTTACTGCCACCTCAGATGCTTTGAAAGGAGTGGACACGTTCATTCAGAAGAGAGCAGTTCTGTGTGTTGTCCAGGGCTTTCCAGCTTCTCCCAAGCAGGGAAAGGGCCAGAACTGAAAGACAGACTCATGGGCTTTGATTCTTCCTGCCCACAAATGCTCACAGATGCTATTCATTGGTGGACAAATCACATGGGAGGGAAAGGACAGGCTACCGAGGACACCAAAGAGACCATCCTCTTTCAAAAATGTTGTGTTTGGAGGGGATTGCAGTAAAACACTCTGAGGATTTTTTCTTCCTATTTCCAGAAAATGTTCCAAAATGTGAAAATACTTGGGGTTCAAGCCTATTCTTGCTAACAAGAGAGTACTTTTTTCAACATTAAAATTTTTTAAAGTCCTGAATGATTAATGACGTTGACAATTATGTCCAAACCGTTCTGCAAATACCTTCTGAATACAATAAAAAACTGAAATCTAGCTAGGTTTATTGTCAGTTTAATTATACTTTCAGTTCAGTACAGTTTAACTATGCACTCAGCATATACTTGGACTGTAAGCTCTTTGGTGCAGAGCCTTTCTTTTAATTTTGTACAGCTCCTGGTTTAGTTGAACCCTCATTTTGATAAGTCATTACTGTTATACAAAATGGTAGAGCATATATCTGTCAGCAAATAAAGCAGTAGCTCACTCGAAAGAATAAGAAATTTTTATCAGTTCTTTATTGGCCCCATATCTGAATGCTTATTACTTACAGTACCTTTATTTACTGTGAAAATTTTAATTATGTTACAAGTTGTCCTGTGAGCGGCAAAACAAATGGAGCCAGGCTTCCTTTGGATTCACATCTTCTTGTCTCTTCTCTACAGCCCCACTGTCCAGTCCCAGCTCCTCTCTGCTAAATTCCCTTTGAGGCTCATCTTCAATCTTAAGAAAATTCTCTTACACAGCAATGAAAGTAAAATAATTCCTCGCATTTTTTGCCATCTTGTCAAATATGGACAAGCTGAATGAGACCCAGATTAAAGGACCAGGCCTGTATCAACAGACTAGTCAGCTCACTAAGGAGCAATATTTTTTTGTTTTGTCTGGTTTTAGTTCCAGCTATGATAACCTCCTATCCAAATACCACCTTGGCAACGCAAGGTCAAAAGAAGGAGATGAGCTGCACAGCACATGGAGAGAAACCCATCATAGTCCGCTGGGAAAAAGAAGACCGAATCATTAACCCTGAAATGTCCCGTTACCTTGTTTCCACCAAGGAAGTCGGAGATGAAGTGATCTCTACTCTGCAGGTAAGAAAACAAAGTGACCTGCGACTCATCTACATGTGTGAGAGTGTTGCTTGATTTGGTTTTGATAGGGTTGCATACCTCTGCCCTACAAGGTCAGAGCCCCACCACTCTCTCCACCCGTGGCACAGCCCTGGAGAGCTGGCAGCAAGAGGACATAGAGGAAATCTCTGCATCCCACCCACCCGCCACCCCCCACCCCGAAAAATTACTCTCCATCCTCCCCTGCTCCAGAGGCAACAAGAGAGTAAGCCTGGCTCACAGCCCCCCTGTCCTTTCTGTCTCGGGAGCAACATGGCTCATGCCTTAGCCTGCCCTTCCTGGGGGGCCACAGCTCAGTTTTGAGTACACTGCTGATAAGCGCTGAGTAAATATCTGACCCCTAGCTCTGATGTGTGTCAGGCTTCCTTCACCAAAATCATTAGCCGTTTTGAGATAAAAATGCTGTCTTTTTAAAGTACGTTTTCTCCCTCCCTTTCACTTTGTGAGGCTTGTGAGACCATTTTACAAAGTCAGGTTAGTCATCAGATTCAAAGTGAGATGGAAGGAAAAGGCACATGTAGATACGTAAGTAGTATATCTACTGCTGCCAGTAGTCCTTGGCACTTATTGTACACAGTAGCAGAAGTCACCAAGCCACCTAGCAAACAGTCATAGACTTCATCTTCACTTCTGTTTCTGTGACAGGCAGCTGTCTGGTGGTGTGGGAACCATGCATCTCGACCTGCCTGACAAATCAGTATGTGGGATTCTGTTAACTCCTAAGTGGCTGACCTGGGTTAGATTGAGGGGCTACATGAGTAGCACTGGTGGTTTGGGGACTTAAGTTTCCCCAAGATGCCATGGAAGCACAGGAAACTCCTGCTGTTCTGGTGCCACCTACAATGGGTGGAACTATGACATTGCCCTCAATGTACCAGGATATACCTTTTTCCACTCAAATTTAAAATTTACCAACATGAGAAAGTTATCAGTCCATTCCTTTATATTTTTACATGTGCCTTTATGAAATCTAAAAGAATTTTTTAAAAAATCATATAGATTCTCAGTCAAAAATCTTGATTTTCCATTTTTTTAGTCACATGCTTAAAAACATTTTCACCAGGCTCAAGGAAATAATTCTCTAGCTCTCTGGTGATTGTCTATATTCTAGTGTAACTCTTAAGGTATATCTCTTTCTTTACTAGCCAAAAATTGTGTTGGATGATATCCAGTAAAAATCTGGTTTTGCTCTCTGTGAGGGAGCTTTGTCATTGATTTCTGTAAGGAAGAATAAGTTCTACGTGTGACTTTGTTCATATTAGTATATTTGTGTTACAAATAATACTTAATTATAGGATAGACCCCTAGACCTCTCTGCTCTCATTTGTCTTATTGACTTTAATAAGATAATGCCTGGATGCACAACAATATTTCTTTTTGGAAGGCTGGAGACCTGCTTGGAGGAGTCTCTTCTGAAGCAGTTGTGTACGGTAGTGGCATTCTACATCCATATGTATGTTACATCATACAAAACCTTTGACTTCTGAGAGATAAAATGCCCCCAAAATAGAAAATGTCAGGATTAAGGTTGTCTCTGAAGCTTTTAACTCAGTGCTTTTGCATGTGTGCATGATGATGTGATCTTTAGTTGTATACTCAGCTTTTATTTTTTCTGCAGGACCCCTGCCTCAGTCAGGCATGACTTGGATTTTCTCTGGAGTTGAATTAGGGTTGAGTAATGAAAGACACTGTGTGATGCAAGGCTGATCATTGAAACCAAACTTTTCACAGGTGGCCAATAATTGTGTGTTCTTTGTTTTCTAGGTACTTGCCTTGAGCCCTTGGGGTCTGATTTGCAGAAGTACTAAGCCCTCATAGCTGCAGCTTAACTCAATGGAAGCTGTTATGAACACATGAAATGCTATTTATTGCTAAGGACTCTGAGGGGGGGAAAGAAGGCCCTAGATGTATCAAATTGGGCTCTGAAAAATTTTGTTTTCCTATCTTAAAGCCCAGCCACACGTGCAACTTAACACAGCTTGACATGTTACCGCATCTCAGATGATAACTCTCCAATATCCTTGTAGCAAGTGGGAAATTAATCCATTTATCTTAACCAGTGGTGAATGAGAGTTGTGCTCATATTACCTTGGCTTTGCTGAGGAATAAAGAGCACATGGAGTTACCATGGCTCAGCTAATATATGGCAACTTGTCAAGCAGCCACAAACATTATCATATGTCTGGTTCCTTAATTCCCCATACGAAATGGTGGTAATACTCTTCATGATGTCAGGGTTTATGAAAATAAATTCACTCATGTTTCTGAAATGGGTATTGCATAGGTGAATCCACAGAAAAGGCTGTGAGAAAATGAATGTCTGTCTTCAGGGCACAGTTTGAACTGTGTGCAGTAAATAAAGTGTGGACCAGCACACTGAACAATGAGAAGAAAATGGTATTTGGAATATCTGCTCATTTAAAAAAAATCCTCTCCCTATTGTACGTTGAATGAAGCAGTGGTCCTGTAGAAAAAGATCATTATGATCATGTACATAGAGATCATGTATAACTTTCTATGTTATTAAATAACAAATTGAAAAGAAAAGCCACCCAAAATTTTATTATGAGGCACCCTACTGAATACTACAGGGTTCACCACCAGTGTTTGAAACTTTATTTCCTCCACACAGACTTCAGCCACATGAGTTATTTTCAGAAATAACTGGAAAAAATTGGAGGCAGCAGGAGGCACCATTTTGTATGGAAAATTTCAGCCAACTGTTAAATACTTGGCAAACTTATGAGTAACTGGAAACAAGACTTCTGATGAGAAGCTACAGGAATAGGTGGTGCTCCAACTCATGACTACACATGTAGAGCTGATAGCCTGCTTCCTCAGCCCAGGTGTTGCTAGTTTAGATAAGTCTCGGTATTTTAGATGCTTTACTATGCATATGTATGTATGTGTATAACATGCAATATTTATTTATTACTGTCAAGTAAAACAGTTTGTACAATTTTTCTTGCACCATACAGAAAAGCTGTTGGTTTATTTTCTCTGCGTGCTGTTCAATCAATCACTTCTTTTCAAACCACCTATAGATTTTGCCAACTGTGCGTGAAGATTCTGGCTTCTTTTCCTGCCATGCCATCAATTCTTATGGGGAGGATCGTGGAATTATTCAGCTCACTGTGCAAGGTAGGAAGAGGACAACATAAGGAAAAAAACACAGCTATTGTAGTACAGTAAGTGTATGCCATCCTCAGAAATCTGTTGGGGGAGGGAGGCTCTGATTCCTAATTAAATGTATTCCTCATTGTCAAAGAAATGAGGAGCTGTGTTAAGACGCCCAGTCTTTCATTTTCCAGCATCACAGATTAAATCAAAATAAAGGATGAGCTTGAGTCTTTCTAGATCTGTACAAATTAATAAGAAGAATTTTTCTTACATACACTAGCTGACACTCTACTAAAGATACTTAAAACTATCATCTTCAGTAGGGACAATGGATATGAGGCGGTTACATTTTCAGGGGGAGAGGGACAGGATTGCATTTGCTTTTAAAGAACAAATGTGCTTAAACCCCAAGTCTGAAATAAAGCAAAAGTGATCTGACTTTATCTCTAGAGAAATGTTAAACCTACTGTGGATCTTTAAACAAAATATTTCAAGTTTAAACAGTCAAAATAAATTGTAATCAGTTTGCACAACGCAAACTCTAGGAACCTATTGTGCCTGGGTCTGGGGTTCCCCTCCGCCAGGGTTTCCGTCAGGCAGACAGCAGCAAGTCCTGGAGTGGCTGAGCGACAGTATTTGGGATGCAGAGCACGGGCAGGACTCAGCCACTGGCCACTGCTTCTTTCTGTGCGATGCCTGTTCCTCTGCTTGTATGCCTTTGAGCATGCACACAACACATTTCTAGGACTTGCAAATTTCTTTCTCCTCACTCTTGATTTCAAGTAACAGCAGATTTCAGGGAATGCCTAAGGCAGCACTGCCAAAAAATTCAGATGGAGTTTGGGGACAGGTTCTCAGTTACACCACTGCCCATTTAAACTGCCATGACAATTTAAAGGGGCATTAGAATCAGTATAAATGCTATTCATTTACATCCTTAACTGTAGAGACAGAAAGACGTTTTAGTGTAAATTTATACTGCTATCAAATTATTCTGTTATTAAATGAAGACCTTTAAACCTACTCAAAGAGAGAGAAATTTTACTCCCTCCCCCCACCAAATTTAACCCTTTTAAGTTTAGTGTTCATGTTTCTACCATCACCTTTTGTGTAAAAGCTGTAGAAGTATCAGTGAGACATGGTCATGGTGTTCAAGGCAAAAATCTTTTCTAGCATGAGTAGTCCAATCCAGAGTGCTTCTAAGGAAATGCAACTCTATGTTGCATATAAGAAGGTTAAACAGAAGTCAGTATTCAAGATTACCTCAGTGACTCCTAGCTGAAAAGTGACTTTTCCTCCCTCTGTTTAGCGTTCTTCAGCAGGTGATTAACTGGCTCAGGGTACTAATGAGTGACCGGAGAAAATGCTATGAGAGCTTACCATCAGTAAGCTGTGCCAGTGCCATGCGCATAAATGTTATCTTGTTAAGGGTACGGGCTTTCTTCTGACTAAAACTGTGTGTGTGTGTTTACTCAGAGCCCCCTGACCCTCCTGAAATAGAAATCCGAGAGGTGAGAGCACGCAGTATTGCCCTCAGATGGACCATGGGATTTGATGGAAACAGCCCAATCACTGGCTATGATATTGAGTGCAAAAATAAGTCGGGTAAGAAATAATCTTCCTCTGAAGTCATCCCCATCACTAGTCATTCATCACTGAATTTGTATCGTAAAAGATAATTCATAAATTGAAACTGCCTGATGGAAATTTTTACCATGGTTTATTTAATCTTCCACAGTAAGATTTATCTTCATTTGTTGTCTTTTTTTTTGAGGTAAGGACGTTAAGTTTAGCAATTGTTCCTTTTCCCTTTTATCAGAGAAACCTACACATAAGGGGAATAAATTTTTCTGTAAAACAAGCCATTCTAGGTGATAGCTGTTATGATGGTTTTACTGGCTGATTCTTGGTCCCTGTTCTTATCTTTTCTCTGTTGGGTTTTTTTTTTCTTTTCATTTTCTGTTTTTCCCTATAGAAAAATAATACCTGCCTTTACAATTTATCTTTTCCTGTAGTGCTGATTTTTAGAAGTTATTTTCTATTGATATCTGAGTACATGGCATCTTCCCTGGAAAGTTAGCAGTGAAAAAGAGTAGTTATGAGAATTTCTAGACGAAGAAAGCTGTGTGGTAATTTGCTGAAGCACCATGCAGAGTTTTCAGTAACATACTGGAAATACTCTGAAGGATAAGATCAGTAGCACACATTGGCAGGCCAACGAGAGCAGGTACCTTTCTGCTAGGTTACCAGGTAGTCACATCAATGAACGCCAAATAAGATGAATGAGGTGAACAGTTTAAAAAAAAAAAAAAAAAGCAACTCCCTAAGTCAGAAAAAAATTCCTGTTCCTGCACATATTAAGCCCCCAAAATATTCACTTTTGAAATCTAAAAACATTCAAGGTGCATTGGAAATATGTGATGTAAGATCACACTTGAAATGAGGCACATTGTTAAGCACTGTCCCTGAGTCATGATTTGAGAAGGGACTAGAAAGGAAATTGCAATGGAACAAAGTTTCCATATTTCAAGTATGATTAAAAAGACACTGAGAAATTGTATTTTACTATTTTATGTTGGAGTTTGTTGCACTATTTTTAAGGGGACGTAGTCCACTGGTAGGAATCCTCTATGTGTGCTTACCAGCAAAACATGCTGTTTATCAAAGCAACTATAGTACATTTATAGTCTTCTCCCTTTAGTTCTGAGATGTAAAAATGTATTTGTTCATAGAATTCTAAAATTTGCTGATTTTTTTTTTAAATTACTCTACTACCCGTCTTTTCTATTCTTCATTTGTCTACATTGTGTATTTCCTTTGTGCTTTACTTAGGCAAAAATGTTGTGATGTTTTCATTACGAGATAAAATATTTTCAAGCATGTTAAATCATCAGTCAGCATTTTTGCATTGTATTTGTAAATAAACTTGATAATGTACAGGTAAGCATGGTACCTGAAAGATTACAAATAAAATTTCACCACTGAGGCTGTGGTGAGGAATCACAGGTTTGGAGATGTAGGCTAGGTAAGGATGCCTTCAAGGGTTATGTATACCTACAAGTTTCTGGGCTTTGTTTTCTTTTTGATTCTTTTCCTTTCTTGCCAACCACCCACCTGCTCCAGAAAAGTTTTTGAAAGTCATTCTTGCCTGAAAGGCTCCTTTCTCACCCAAAAACAGCACTTGTATTTCTGGTATTTCTGAATCACGCAACTCAGCATAACCCCACCTGGGAAGATTGAGCTGCTTTCCTTTGATTGAAGCAGTAGTGGAACAGGACTTCAGCGCTCTAAAACATCCTTGTTAGATTTAGTTCAATGTTTTCAAGCGATAATACAGAATGCAGGCAAAGATTAGGCGGTAATCACTGTGAATTTGCATTGCAAAATTATGTCTCTGTAACATGGCATGATAAATCAATAGCAAGACAGCAAATAAAGCGCCATCAGATTGGATGAAAACATAAGACACAACATAGTGATAAAGGTTAAAAAAAAAGGAAGAAATTAAAAATAGAGGGTGGCAGAATTGGTGTTGGAGAAAATATTTCTGTGTCTGTATATGAAGACAAATACTGGATGTCATGCCCTAAAAAGAGCAGATTATCTTCATTTCACTGCAAACAACAGAAACATCAGGTTTTGGAATCTGAGGCTGAATGTTTGGAGAAACTAGGATCAGGTTTCTGAATTCTTGTACACGATTATCGTCATTAATTAAATCATCAAGAAGATGAAACACCAAAGATGGTTACTGAAGAACTTGCACAGGGTTGGGGTAAGTTAGAACAAAGAAGAAGAAATTAAGAAAAATTCTCACAGTTTCCAGATATTAACGGGACAGAAGAACACTTAGGTAAAACATTCACAATCCAGATGGTAAGCTCAGGGAACATCCTGCCAAGGCCAAAGGAAAGCTGTAAACTGCACAGTTGTGTTTAGTGAGAATTTTCCACCTGTGTTGCTTACCCTGAGGACTCAGAAATGGGTTTACAGCAGGATGCATCATCTAGGCTTCTCAAGAAGGAAAACTGCAGAACTTCTCACTTTCAGAGAAAGTGCAGGTGACCACGTCATGCATGGACTTCACTATACGATGCTGCCCTCATGTATCCTATCTACCCCTACCGTGCCACCAGACAAAAAAGACATGTTAGTTACCCTCTAGAAGGAGCATGGAGCTGCCTGTCACATGGATAGGTGGCATCCGTAGGGTCCAGTTGCCGTGCAGGAGCAAGATGAACAGTGGGAGCTCAGCATTTCAGGCTGTTTCAGTACGTAGATACAATGCCTGTCTGTACAGAACCGTACCTGCGGCGCTCAGACCCGGCCCTTCATCGAAACCACTGACGTGCAGCCATCGGACGTTTCCACTGGGGGTGTAGAAAAAGGTTTGAAGATAGGAACAGGTATGGGCGTCCTTCTTTGTTCCTCTCCTCATCCTTTTTATTTTTTATGCCATTAGGGAAAGCTGAGGGGCAAACTGACCATCAGTTCCATTTAAGTCCAGATCCGAAGGGAGAGGGCTGTGCTTCGCGCTTTCTTGTGCTCACATGTGAACTGAGCACCCTTCAGGACGCAGGCGCCTTCGCAGAGCTGGGGGGTCCCATCGTCGTCCCCCCAACCCCACCGACGGTGGCAGCGCTGGGGTGGGCCCGGGGGGGGGCAGCCCCTGCCCCGGCCTGCGGCCTGAAAAGCCGCGGGTGCATCCCCATCATCTTCCACCGAGGAACCCCAAAGCTCCAGCCTTTGCTTTAGGAACGGGTGCAAAGCTGCTGGGTTTCATGAAATCATAAATGTCTTCATAGATCATTGTGTCGGCGTGCATTTTATATCACACTGAGAAACGCCTGGGTGGAACATTTCATGAGTGGAACAAGGAATACGTTAAAAATTCCACTCTTTGTTTTTTTGTTGGTTTTTTTTTGCTAGACCATTGCTGCTTGTTTTCTGTGCTTTTTCAGTCTTTCTAGGTAAGTGGATTTTAGAGCTCTCTGGAACAACAATAAAAACCAGAAGAGCCAGTAGTCAATACCTCACTCAATTACTTACCACATGGACATGAGCAAATATTTTTAGGATTTGCCAGAAGAAAACAAAATTAATTCTTTTTCTTTTCCTTAATACCACTTAAATTTTTCTAAACTGAAAACGGTTTTGGAAAGAAGTTGATTAATTTCTCTCTGGACTGATTCAGTTTGGAGGGATTGCTTTTCTTGGTTTATTTTACCCTTTAAAAAGGGGATACGTGTATCAAAATATCCTCCTGATTTCCATGTATTAGTCATAAATAAACACTGGAAACCTACATTGGGAAGTACAAAAGACTGCGACTTTTCATCTCTCTCTTTCTCCATGGCATGTCATTACTTAATGTACTAAGAATCACCTGAAATTTTCCAATTTGTTTATTTGATTTCAGCAGCTAATATGTACTACAGAGTCCTACCACTCAGAGGTCAGTATTTCAAACAACCAAGTGAAAACTTAAGCAAATTGATAATGTATGGACTATATTAAAAGAAATTCTCATAATTCTCAAGGGAAAATTTAACACATTCTCTGTACCAAGCAGGTCTTTTTTTAAAAATTTCTTTCCTGTTGGTGTCGTACACTGGAACAGAGAGAGTCTCCTTCTGTGCTTGTATAACATTTAACACAATGGAGTGTAACTGCTGGTTAAAATTCTGTAAAGTTTAAGAAATTCTGTGAAGTTGTAGCAAACTGAAAGCAAGTTGTAGCAGCACTGCCTGCAGGTAACTCCTTTAAAGCTTCTGAAAGTATCCTGCAGAGGTAGCTGTGACAAACTCAGTTACCAAGGGAAAATATATTCAAGTGAATTTGGTTAGAACTTAAATGTCTGATTCCTGTATGTTTTCTGGGTAAACGAAGCCACACGGACAAGCAAACAGGCCCTGTAACCAGCCAACTTGCGCATCTTTAACAAGCTCGTATGAAAGAATTTATGTGCAAATATTTTGTATCTGAGTAAGCTTTCTATTTTTAAACTATCCTTTCTTATCTTCTGACCTTTCTGCAATCCTGCCTACAGTGACCCATACTGTAAAACACTCCTGTAGAGCCTCCAGTGACATCCCCCATAGGATGCTGCAGAGGTTAAAGGAGGAACATCGCCTGCAGTAAGAAAGAAATGAAGGATGGCAACTCATAAAAGACATCAAGATGCTTTGAATGGATAAATTCTATTATTTTGTTAGCAGCAATTGAATGCTTGGATGAAAAGGAGTGGTTACTGTGTTTAGCCAGTTTCCATCCTTTTTCCTGTTATACGTCTGGAGAATTTATTAAAAACATAACAGGCAGATGAATAGTAAGCATGAATAATAATAATGTGCTCTTCCTTTTACAGATATATGCAAAGAGCTAAGAGGGTTCTACATTCCCCTTGTATTAAACTGCTGCTGCATCCTGACATGAGTCAGGGAGATAGCATCAGTCCTGGAGGGTGCTGAGCCCCATGGCCAAGTACTCCAAGCTCGTGCTCACTGTTCACCTGTGGTCTGCGCTCCTGGAGTTTGGGATCAAAGTCTAAGAGCCCTCCATTCCTGTTTATTAACTCCTTTCCCCCCCTTTTTGGAGCACAACCCACCTTCTCGTTGAGTGAGGATGCCTTCGGGGCAGGAGCTCCCAACTTTTTCACAGTTGTTCCAATGTAGCAATGGTAAAAAAACAGTATGTACACACACACACAACTGGGGAATCTTTGCTGCTCTCACCACTCCCTCAAAAAAAAAGGCCAAGGAGTAGCTATTTCCTTAGATTTGCTGATGACCCTGGGGCTGAGATCCCATTGATCACAGCACCACACTTGAAGCAGTCGGGAGTGCTGTCAAGGAAGGCGATCACTCGATTTGCTTGTAGCAGCAGGCATTTTCTGGGTTAATTCAGCAATGGCAGTATCCTGCTCTGTGAGATGCTTTAACTGCATGGTTGTGTGAGCAATGTTAACATCATCTTTTATTTGTCTGTTTTATTTTAACCTCTTATTAAATAGACTCTTGGGATTCTGTTCAGAGAACCAAAGATGTTTCCCCCCAGCTAAACCAAGCCACTATCATTGACCTCCACCCTTCCTCAACCTACAACATTCGCATGTATGCCAAGAATCGCATCGGCAAGAGTGAGGCCAGCAATGAGCTCACCATCACTACCGATGAAGCAGGTACGCTCTGGTTTTGTAGCATCTAAATCATTCTGGGAATTATTGGTCTTTGATGTGAGGAATCTTTACTTGAAATGCTGCTTATGTTGCTGCAGCTGCATCAAAAGAAATACTGAATTGTTCCCATAAAACACTGTGACTTTGCAACTTCATCGTGTAGGCCTGTAATTAGAGCTGTTCAGTGGCATCTAGTGGTCAAAGAAGACATTGTGCTCCAAATTTTCAGTCTGGGGTACTGGAAACAGCGCATCTATATCTACAGTAAGGCAATTCAATCAACAACATCCTATTTTTAGTGGTGTTTCCTCCCCTGTGGGTCTTATGGCTTTCCTTAGATGCTCAGATATTAGTATAGATGGCTAATTTAAGCTACTCCCATTTGAGAACATTGATCTACATGAATCAAATCTTCCTTTGACTATTCCATCCCCCAACCCACCCACCATTAGTTTTTCTGATCGCTGTAAAAGTCAGTTGGCTGTCATTAGTTTATGTCATCCTCCTGTTCTTTGTTGCCTTGTATTCTTCTACATCATTACAGGTTTCTGTACCAGGAGGGCTATGTGGGCATTTTCACTTTGGCGGCTGGAGCCACTTTTTTGTGTACTCAAATTGTTGCCTTCCAGTGCCATCTTATTTTCATTTCTCAGGGCTAGCAGAAGTGGCAGATGGATAAGGACAGGACAGTCTTGTGCATGCTACCACATCCCAAGTCCTACATGTTAGATGTGACAGTGAAAAAGACTTACGGGTGAAAAGCAGAGGGCTACAGCTCTCTGTTTCAGCAATTAGAATGAAAATGCTGAATGGCCATAAATATTGGTGCCAGGCATACATTGCAATTATATACGATGTACAAAGGTGTTGAGAGTAACCCAAGCAGCTTTAACACCCTTAGCCCACTGAAACTGGATGGAGTTACTCTGAAAAGTCTTGACCAGAAAGGAGCTTGCTCATTTGTATTTGAAAACACATTTTTATCTTGCTAATTTTATTTTTCCTCTTATCTTATGCTAAGGCAGCAATGCTTCCTTCTTTGGGGATTTTGAGAGGAAAACCATAATGCAAGTGTCTGGGTGACAGTGTCCTGGGAGTGGAAACCCTAACTCTTTTTCAAGATTCATGTTGGTCTAAGCTTTGAACACTCAGTGACCGATTTTCAGTTCAGCTCATATGAATACAGCTGTGTAATTCCAACTCATTTTCCCTGTGGGTGAATTTACTACAGTGAAAATATACCCCTTGTCAGGAGAGCATATTTTCGGCTCCGAGGGACTTTCTGAATAAGAACAGGACACAAGGGCTCACAGTGCAAAGCAGAACAAGCAGGAGACAACATGCATTTCTTTTTTCACCAGGTGTCTTTTTTCATCCTAATGGAAGGAAAGCCTTCAGTGAACAGCTTTATTAATGGCGAATAGTTTGTTTGCAACATATTTATCATTTGATCAGGGGTTTTCGCTTCCTTTGTTCAATGAAAATGTGAAACCACTAGAGAAAACAGACTGTCCATTCTTCTGGCCAGCATCATCTGTATCCCCAAAATGCCTGTCCTTCCTTGTGCATATACATTCAAAGTAGAGGGGTGGGTCTTGGAGCTACTCTCTGGTTCTCTTTTATTCATCCATGCTTGGAATATTTCTTACTTGCTGTGTTTTTCCTGACTGATAATTCAGTTGTCAGGATCAGCAGCTGGACTTGAAATAAAAAACCAGCTTTCCCAAGGACAGGGTGGAACCTTAATATAACATTTTATTCAGTTCTCTGTAACCAAGTTTCAGAATAATTGATCCTTTTGTCACTGTCTTTTAAGGAGCCATCTATTTGGAGAAAAAGACCAGCAGTGTGGAACTGTGTTCAAAAGTCACTGATCTACCTAGGGAACAATTGGAAGAGAGGAGGTCAGGCTTAGGCAGAGTATGTGATGTTTGCCTCCTGGGTTTTGATTTCAGGTGGTGTGCAATGTATAGGAGCATAATTTTTTGATCACTGTTTACTTCTGTTCTCTACTTTTACGATAGGAAATGGAGAACAGCATGGGTGCAGGGAATAAGAGAGAACGTAATGAGAAGGGAGCAAAATAAAGGTCGAAGAAAGACAATATAAAAACTGAACAACTCAAACCATTCTATTGGCAGGGGGGTACAGATTGTGTATCACGTATTACAGTGACCTGAGTTGCCCGGCACTAGCTATTAGAAAGAAAACTGTAAAGGGTCTCTGTGGCAAAAGGATAGTCAAGCATGGCATGATTTCAAAGCTTACAGACCACAGCTTTCCCTCCGTACAACCACAGTTAGCTCCTGTGTTGGAAAATAGACTGCAGGTACACACTTGCCCTAATGCTTGTCAGAAAAACAAAAGCATTATGGCTGTTGTTTAATACTGAAATCAATAGAGGAAGCTGGGATATCTGGGTTTTCTTTAAGTCTTTGTCACAAATTCTGTATGACATTAAATATATAAAATAAATGACTTCTTATCTAACATTTCACCATGGTATGCTGGGAACAGTTAGCTACTCTGGTCTGTAAAAACTTTTGGGGTCTTTCAACAAAAAGTCAAGATTTTAAGGAACACATTTAAAAAACAGTTTTAGGATCAAATGCTTTGCTCAAATTCCACTACATTATAATGTACCTGGAGAAATGGCATTTGTGTTTGTCAACAGGTGGACAGAATCAAGGACAGGATTCAAAAAATTCATAGAGATCTCATTTTTGCCCATGGACTTTTTCCTCTTCTCCTTCCTGGACATTAATGCAAGGGGAGTGGAAATAAAGTTCTTTCAACCTTTGGAAATTTCCCATGTGAAGGACAGTCAAGAATGGCACAGAATAGGGCATCTTTAATAACTTAAGCATATTATAGGCTGTGTTCTGGGTCTCTGTGCTTTCATCAGTTAAAGCAACATGTTCTGGTTCCTTTCACCACAGCCGACATTTACTGCTGCTCCACCTCTAACAGCCCCATCTCACCCTTTTTATTGCTTTACTTCCTTTGTCATGCTATTAAACTTAATTTAATACCTTTTACTGAGGCCATATTCTGCATCAAGGGAACCCTCTACAGCAGCTTGAGATTACTCCAGTCCTTTCTTCAGATCTTTCTTTTACAATGATTTACCTTGCTGAGCAAGCAATTTACTTCACACCTCTCCGTTCAGTCCCAGTCAATTTTTGATCTACTTTGTAGCTGCCCAGCTGACAAGTAGGTTCCCCTAGACTCAGGGCCTTCTTTTTTCATTCGCCTTTAAAGCATCATGCACACCTTTGGCAGCATATTAACAGTAAATGAAACTCCCCCTGACTCAGGCGGGAGCTGCAGTGTGCTTTTTCCATCTGGCAGTTATTTTTTGTCCAATTTCAGGCTGGGATACTTACGCTGAGGACAGGGAGAGAGTAACGTGCAGTTTTTTGTGTATCAAATATTTGATGTTTGACTGAATGTGCTCAGTCCCTAGTGAACAAAGGGGATCCCACTGAAAAGTTTGTGACATCATGAAGGCCAGCTGAGGAGCTCCTGTCTCACCTGCTTTCAGATGGGTTCTGCTGCCTTTCTATCACCTACAGGGTTCTGACTGCTGAAATTATGTCTTGCCTATTTACAAAGCAGAAACAGCATTGTGAGCATATCACTAAACAAGAAAAGTCACTATTATTCACTCTTATTTTATTTGCCAGGTTGCTATGTTTTGGCATGTGTTGTATTTCACTGTTGGCCAGAGATGACACCTGAATAAGAAAGCTGCTAGGCTCTGGTTTTGTTTGATGAAGTGGTATCTTCAGTTTTCCATATGGCATTGACTCAGTCCAAATCTTTGTGATGCTGGTGTGTTAAGTTGGTGACATACCATGTGAAGTGCTGAATTCTGTGTGCTGTGAGGGCTGGTTTTGATCCATCTCTCTTCTCTCTTTGCAGCTCCTGATGGTCCACCTCAAGATGTCCAACTTGAGCCTATATCTTCACAAAGCATTAGGGTCACCTGGAAGGTAAATACACACAGCCAAGAATATAGACTCTGACAGTATTATGGTGCATTCAAAGAGGTTCCATTGACAGGATTATTATAACAACTGTGGATCAGTTATTTTATTTGGGAGAGACCTTGCAGATACCTTTGCCGACAAATCTTATATTGGCCATTAAGATTGGTGCATTATGCAAAGAAAGAACCTTCCACTGGAGAGTAATAGCAGCAGCTGCTTGCCTGTACTGATGACAATAACATTTCCTACTTCCTTCTGATTTCAGAGATGAGGCTATGTGCTTGGAAAATGAGCACTCACAGAATTTCACTGTGGTTTGGGGCAAAATTTCCCCAAACCATTGGAGCCAATGGGATTTTTTTCCCATTGCAATGGACTTTGGGACAGAGCCTTACTGAAGGCATGTCTGCACAGAAAGAGCAATATAGTGTCTCAGTATAGTCCATGAGAACTGATGAATCAGAGCAACTGATTTAAAAATATCAGCAACTGATATTTACAAATCTGGCATGTTTTATGACTCAAATAATTTCTTCTAGATTTTTGCCCAGTGTTTTGACAGTGACAGAATGTTTTAAATGCTTTCAGTATGATATCAGAGGTACTTAAACAATGTTTTAAATGGTTTTGTGCTATATACTGCTTGTACATTGTAGTGGACAGAATATAGCTATCTAATTACAGTAGTGTAATCTCAATCTGAATGGCAGTTTCCAGATTGTATTGATAATTCCATATATTTAAGACTCTGAAATACGTAGTATTAAGTGCTGGAGTAGGATGGTGGCATAATAGCCATTAATTTCTATAGTGATGTTAATTACTACTGCAAATGTGGATAATGTGTATTTTGCTCCATGATATGGACCATCCAGAAAGCCAGGATAGTAACAGTGAGCTGCTGCTTATTAACCATATAAATATCTGTGGGCGGCTTATTTATTTATTTATTTATACAATAAATAATCAGCACAATCTTGTGTTAGTTTTGAGTTGGTTCCTGAAAAGACAGGTTTCTACAGTGCATGATCTCCACACAGTGCAGGTGGACATATAACTACCAAGATGTCCAACTAATACAGAGAGGGACCTCAGCTGTCAAGATTTTTTTCAGTAGTTCAATGGTGGTTTAAAAATGGTCCATTAAAAGTTCTGGTTTGATGAGACATTTAAGTATTAAGCTTCAAAAGCAGTAGACTTTTTCAGACCTCTAATGCACAGGTCAGAAATATAGTGCTGATTCTTGGATCTTCTCCACATCTTAAATTTTTATCAGTGCTGGTTTTCATCAAATGGTTTCCAAAACCGAAAGGCATGTAGTCACTAGCCACAGGCTTACCTGATGGTTGAAGTGAAACACAACAATGTACTTATAAAAGGCATACATGAAGCATGGATTTATCTGCAACACACAGTCAGTAGAGCAAAGGAAGTAGCTATTGAAGCAATGCAGAGTGTACAGTGATTCTCAACAACTGAAATTTGCTTCTCAAAGAAGCACTCAAGAAGTTTGACTGACATCAGATCTAGTCAACTATAACCTCCAAGCTTCTATGCATGAACTTGTTTTTGTGGATGTACGGGGTAGACAGATTGAAAGGCTTTGATTGCTTTTTCAAAGTTTACTTTGGGGGCTATTTTCAAAAGCAACAAGAGAAGATAGCCACCATTGGTTCACTGCTGGAGTTTATAGCTGCCATTTGTGATTCTGAAGATTTGCCATTAAATTTGATAAATGCAGATGTGTGTAAGCAGCTACAGGACAAACAAAATTCCCACACCTACATTTTAACAATATTGTCTAAAATGTGGTCCAATTTGTACTTCCAGCACACTTCAAGTCCAACTTAGTGTCCTGATCTCTAGGTATTGTCTGGGGAGTAGAAGCATATCAAATGAGCAGCTGGAGTTTTATTCTCAAGATCATGTTTGGAATTTGATTTGTGAATACTTGTCGAGTAATGATCAGTATCTAATATAACAAAATAATCACAGAAACAAGCTATGTATTGAATATAAACTCCATTGCCCTGGCAAGTCTCATAAGTCGAGTGTAGAGATGGATTTTCACAATTGGAGTGAGCTTAAGGTGTGAGCTACCTGTGACCTTGGAGATGGCTGCTTGTACCTATGCAGCACACATCCAGACCAGGAAGGTGGGTCCATGCTCCCAGAACTGTGCACCACCACGTGAACCTGGTGCCATGTACTGTGCAGATGCTGGCTAGACGTTTGGAGTTTGCTGTGGACTGCACTGCCAGACTGCACCCCCAGTCTCCCATGAATACCCAGTCTCCTGAGAACCTTCAAGATATTATCCCTATAGACCCAGTCTCTGTTAAATCTGTTAAATCTGTTAAATCTTTTAATTTATTGACCAGCAGTATCCGACATGGTCAAGCAGCACGAGAGGCACCGTAGCAGTGTCTTCTAGCAAAGTGCTAAGAAGGTGCTGCTGGCTCTAGCCAGAGGTGGCCTATGGCCCCATCATACCACAAGACCCCATGAGGTGCTGTTTTGCAAGCAGCAGAAACTCTGGAGGTCTGCCTATGAAAGGATGGACAGCAAAAGGCACCACTGGCACTTCACTGAAATTCTGCTCATTGTGGTCTTTGTGCTGTCAAGCCCCTGTGTGCTCACCTTGAAAACTCTTTGCCTTGATTTGCAGTCTTTGCTTTATCTGCTGGTAGGTTAGCTCATCCGATGAGTGCTAAGTTTCTCTGCGGTGCTAGACGTAGTTGAGACCTAATTGTTTTCCCTGACCTTGAAGCTCCTTTGCAGACAAAGGTGAAGTCCATGAGCTCCGTTCCTGAAAAGTTAGTGCTTGCGTAGTCCTACCTTTACTAGAAGAATTATCTCCTGAATGACAATTTGTAACAGCTGATTAAGAAGTCCACCTATTAAGAAGTCCCAGATCAGGAGTGAGACATTTACTTCCCTTGAATTATTGCAGTTATCTCCTGGCCAGAGCAGTTTTGGTCCATTACTCAAAAAGATACTTTAAGATGGTCCCACAGATGTAATATGGTTCAGTTCCATGCTGAATCTTGACTTTTGGGTGGGTCCTTACGATGCACTGCTGTGCAGAAGGCACTCATTGCATTGTGTAATACAAAGTACTTAAGAATAAAGAAATACCCCACGGGATCAATCCTATATTGTCATGGAGGCAAAAAAAAGGAAGAAAATAAACTTAGTAATAACCTGGTCATTTTTATTTTGGAGGCATGTGGAGCTTTTGCCATGAAAAACTATTGACGACATTATACAATATACAATGTATATTATACAATATACATTAAAGTTGGCAAACCTCATTTAAATACAGACGGTGTCAATAACAGCAAAAGGAGCAGAGAATAACACATCAATTATCTTTCATCTTGTATTAAGTTCTATTTCTGCGGCTTACTACAGTCATTAGTCCTCCTTTAAAGTTTCTCTTAGCCCACTTTTAGAAAATCCTAGTTAAGCAAAGTTTTATAGGTCTGTGATCTGTTTAATCCCATTTCTATGTGTCCACATAGAACATTGGGTTTCAGACTGAATTTTTAAACAATACTCAGCACTTTTTCATAGTTTAAAATGGTACAAAAAGAATAGGAATTAAACAGGAATTCTCATTTAGAAAAGAGCATGAAAATATTTATTATTTTTTTTCTTGTAGCACTTTGCAAGGTAAATGAACCCATTAAATTTAGCATGGGAAATATTCCTTTTCCTTTTTATGCATATACACATGCACACAACTATAAAATGTCATACTTTACAAAAGTCGTTGATACCCTATTTTGCAAATATTGGATTTTGTGAGGTAAGCAGTAAGATCATGGACTGAAACTTACTTTTTCATAATGTTCTAAGACTACCAACAAGGTTAACGATATTTTTCCCCATGAACACTTAGTCACGGACATTCTTCACTGAATTTTCTACCAAAAATGTGCCTATACAAAAGACAGTGTATATATCAAATATGATCTATTTGTGCAAAAAAATCAACACAAAATGAAGCATTTAGATAGTACTAACAAGGAACATTTGAAGTTTTGTGGAGCAGAACTTTTCAATGCTTTGTTCTGAAGTGACTTGGAAATTGATTTATATTGTATAATGTTTCAAAGTGAAAAAAAAGTAAAATATTAATATTTTATTTGAAGAAAAAATTCCCTTGACCTAAAACAATTATAAAGATGTATCATGAAAAATGCAAAATTTGCCATTTTATTCCAATTCAAAATGAGAAAGTATATAATTGCAGAATTCCCAGTGAAGAGGCTATTCTGGCTATAGTCCTGCTCTGAGAACATTTCAATGCATAGTAAATGCATGATTCACTTTTATCATTATGTTCCATCTGTTTTACAGTATGATATATGTGTTCCAATATATGTGCTATATGCCTCTGTAATCTATTATGCACAAGGTGTATGCTCACTTTTTCTTGGTGTACAGTGCATGCCTTATGGTATGTAGTGTACGTACATATGGCATCTTAATGTGTGCTGTATGCGGCAGTAGGCAGTGCATGCCATTCACAAAGCAATACATGCACTACCTTATGTGGTGTATGTGTTTTATGCATGTTGCTTGTGATTTCAATGTGCAATGTGTGTTTGTGGCCACAACTTTAGTTCAAAAGCCACCCATGGTCATTCATGGCAATGTTCCAGTTGCAGCCTTTAACTAGGAGAGGCTTTAGATCTTGAGATGTGCAACAGTGCGCATATTAATGTTTGAGACAAGACATCCCCATGCAGACTGTTGAGGATTTGCCAGGCTGTGATGGAATCCAACACTGATGGAGAGAACTGGTGTCCTGGCATGATTAAACTGGTGCCTCCACACTGATACACATTTAGAAAAGAGACAGTGACCTGCAACGTTGTCTGAAAGCACTCTTCCCTGTAATAACATTTGAGTTGTCTGCTGCTTTGTCCAAACTGTTTGTCCTTTAGCCAATTTGAGATGTTTAGATTATGTTAGTTCAGTCTTTTTGCCCCTTCTCATCAACACTGACAATGCCTAAAAAAATGTATGAGCTATGCAAAATGGTATGGCTAGTAACAGAATTTGAAATCCTTCAACTAATGAAACAATTCACCCTGAAATATTTAATTATTAAAATGTGATAAAGTTATTTTCTTCTCAGATGGAATGAAACAGTTTTATCTTATGGAGATATCTGAATCTCAAACAAACCAAAAAAAATCTGACCTTAGTTTCCACCTCATAGTCCAGCTTAAAAAAAACACCTTTTGCAATCATTTAAAGGTCATGAAGCCATGGAGCTGCTCAGAATAGGTAATGCTCTTGCAAACAAAGTGTTTTGATAATAGAAGACCTACATGTTTCTAAAGAAGGTGGGTTTTCTTTGACAACAAAACACAGAAATATTCGAACAGGAATACTCTTAGATTCCAAATACACAGTTCTAATGCCTGCAGTGTGCCTTACAAGGTGCTCAAGACCTGAATCTCCTAATTTAGTCATCCACATCTTTATGGACAGCACCATGCTTGCAGAGAGCTTGTTAGAACCAGAGGAACTGAAGTAGTACAGTGGAAGTTATATCTTTGCTTCAAGTTTTGTTTCTATTTCAGAAGGCAGGAGGGAGGAAAAAAATAAAGCATCTGAAGAGATAATTCAATCCATCAGATGCATCCGGTGATACATTTTGAATACAGAAAGGGTGCCAGCTTTTGTCGAGCAATGATTTGTTGGTAGTGGATGAAAGGCAAATCCCACGCTGGTTTTATTAGCTCCAGTGAAACTTTAGTCCGGTGGACTATAAACTCACTGAAACAGGCAGGTTCTGTGGCCGAAAAGAGTATTCTTCATGAGAAAGTGTTCCTCTGTAGATTTAATGTGATATAGTAACAACAGAAATTGCTGTTTCTGCCAGCCTAACTCACTGCTGATAAAGTGCGTCACAAAGGCCTTTTTTATGGGTCAGTGGAACGGATGAGCTTGTGGGCATCTGGTGGGAATTTGAAAGAGGTTTGGAGGATTTGAAAGAGCTTTTTGTCTATGGTTTATAAACTGTCCCTTAAAACTGTTTATACTTATTATACCTCATATACGTAGAAAATCAGAAAGGAATGTTATCACATATTGAAATTAGTCCAGTACTATTTAAAGGGAATTTTAATAGGTATTTCTGTCAATAACGGGCTTTTTCCCTGAGTTGCCAATCCTTGTGTTACTCTAGACTGTATATTTTATATTGCAAAGTACAGAAATTATTTCCACTAGTCAGATACAAGGAGTCTTGCACTGTGACTGAGAAATATGGTACATAATTATGGCCAACCATTTTGTACTGTCCATATTATTGAATGCCAGATATTGTACACCTTGTTTTAGTAGCTATTCAGTATGCAAATCCCTGCTTTCCAATTCATTATTGCCTTCAGCACTCATTATCTAATCATCTTTCCACACTACACACTGAATGAACAGAAGCATATTTCAAAGCACAGCGTAAAATTTTTCTAATGCATCTAGCAGAATAAACTTATATGACTGCCTTCAACAGATCAATAAATGCCTTGCTAAAGATTTAGGGAGTGAATGGTAGGGGCTTCTGGCAAAAACACAATTAGTAGTTAATGGTAAGCCTGTAATGCAAATATACCCTTATCAACTCAACTTTGATTCACCTGATAAGAGAACAAAACATTATAAATTCAAATTATAATTCAAGAATATCTCCTTATCAGATTTTTCTGTGTATGAACCATTTAAAGGTCTTTCTTTTAGGCCAGGAATATACAAATGAGAACAAACTGCACCTGAAATTTATGTGTCATGGTAAAAAGTTAGTACTTCATATACAGGGAGCATTTTTGAATTGTTACCTAGAAATAGACTTGCATTCGGTAGGAAAAAAAATCTTGACACTGTGTAAATTTCAAAAATTTTAAGGGGAACAGCTTGACTTTAGAGACATGTACTTAATGTCTAATCCTTCATTTTCTGTTTAGGCTCCAAAGAAGCACTTGCAAAATGGAATTATTCGTGGATACCAGATAGGTTATCGAGAGTACAGTGCAGGGGGAAATTTCCAGTTCAACATCATCAGTATCGATACCACTGGGGACAGTGAAGTTTATACGCTGAATAACCTGAAAAAATTCACCCAGTATGGCATGGTAGTCCAGGCTTGTAACCGGGCTGGAATAGGACCTTCTTCTCAGGAAATCATCACTACTACTCTTGAGGATGGTAGGTCCTTGGCAAACAGCTATCATGGGACATATTATTATTTCTTTATTTCTTTTTACCTTGTTACATTTATTGCTCGCTTAGTGATTATTATAGTGGGGATAATAGAAGACTAGATTTCACAGGTGTTAGATACAATAGGCAGCTGGATGGGAAGAGACTGACCAATAAGCACGAACAATTTTCATTGCAAGAGATGCAGAATCATCCAGGTAAATAAATACAACTCTACTAATATGGTATATCTTGCTGTGAATTATAATGACTAAGACCATAGCTTTCATTAAAAAGCCTATTGCTCTGGTGTTTAAATATTTGCAAATTTTGTGATCTCATCATAGCTTCATAGTGATCTCATAGTTTTGAGATGCCAAGAAGTAAAACTCTGAAAGGTGAAGTGATACTGGTAATTTTGTTGGCTTTTTTTTGTTTTCAAATGAATCTGCTATGAAACCTAGAGCTCTTGTACTGCACTACCCCTTATCTTGTCAGCCCAAAGAGAGATATGTGTTTTTTTCAAGGATATCCAAACTAATGAGAGAAAAATCATTTTTATTTCAGACAATATTCAACCTGTCTAATGCAAGGAACAATTTAGGTTTGGTTTGGGGTTTTTTTTTTTTTCAAACTGCATGAAAAGTACTTCTCAAACAATGAGAGGGAGTCCTCTAGTGGAAAAAGAGAACGATTCCATATCCAAAAAAGGGCCCAATATTTTAGAGGAATATAAAAGCAAATAATAACCCTAAAGAATAGTGTAGATCAGATTTTCAGCTACTGTAAATTGGTGTCAGTGTACTGAAGTCAGTGCCAGCTAGGAATCTGACTTTTTTACGTATGGGAAATGGAGCAGCACACATCTAAAATTCTCAAGAGCTACAGATTTTGAGGCATATGCTTCATGGAAAACTGGTGTTTTTCATTTACTCTAAATGTTTCTAGGCCTAGACAGATCACTGCAAGACCTCAGAAGGCAGAATAGTCACACATGCATATATTTTATATTATAATAAATAGTGGGGTTTTTTTCTTTAGAATCCGTCATGGTTACTATTCCTGGCAACAATTTTTTTTGGTCATTGCTCAGCTTTGGGTCCCTCTCAGAATTAAAGATGTCATGACCTTTAAAAGCAATGCCAGATACTAATACTGCTGTATTGCTTTGACACTAAATGGCCAACAGAAAATGTCTTAGATTTGGCTGACTTCTTCCAATTTTTCTAAATGTCAGTAAATATATTTTGTGAACATTTTTTCCAACATTTTTTAAAGAAGTGCCCACTTTTCCCCACCACCAATTTTAATGGGACATTAAAATTTTCCAGAAAGATGGCAATTTGGCTGCAAACTTTAAAAAATATGTTTAAGCTGCTTACAGAATATTCTGCATATTTCAGCACTAGAACACATTTCTCTTTCGAAACAAGCAACAAAAAAACTATTTAAAGACTAGTCAGCAAGTGGGGAAGCTGTGCATCAAAAGTCATTCCAGGCAAACCAGCTGCACTTGCAGAAACACGTGGATTGTAGCAAGAATAAAAGTTTTGCATTGTTAACAGTGTATAACTACTAATTAAACAACCCCTGGTGGGATAGCAATGAAAATTGAAAGGGTAGCTGAAAAGTAAACATTGAGTTGTGTTCATCGGGTTAAAAATGGTGAATATCTTATTCCAGTGCCCAGCTGCCCTCCAGGAAATGTGCAAGCCACTGCCACATCACCAGAAACCATCTCTATTTCTTGGTCAACATTGGCAAAAGAAACTCTGAATGGGATTCTGCAAGGATTCAGGGTTATCTACTGGGCCAATCTCTTGGACGGAGGTGAGACAAATCGAGCTATTACCAAGTAACAAGCCATATGTGGCCTTTATAGCATTTACTCTCTGCTGTGAAGGCATTGTACTTCCTTTTCTCTTTGGTTTAGAGAAAGCTTCACCTACCTGTGAAGGAAGCCATTTTCTGTAGAGCTCTAACAGAGTAGCAGGTACTGCAGAGCTGCCTGGAGGGGCCCTCAGGGAAAGCATCCACCATGGGTTTGCAACACTCCATAGACGTACCATAGTACCCAAAATGACCTGAGGAAATTTCATCTCAGTTACAAAGTCCAGCAGGTTTCTTTTATAAAGAATGATGATATGAACCTAAAACATACCTGCCCAAACCTGTATTTTATTTTAGTTTGGTTGGTTATCTGTTTGCTTAGCTAGTTGCCTACTTGAGAGGTTATTGCTTATTTTTTGGCAGAATGCATTTCATCTTCGTAGCTGAGAGCAAAAGAAAGAAACATTTTTGGAAAAAGCTTGTTATTTTCATGCCAGCCTCTTCCGTTGTGCTTATGGTTTGTACTCTTAGCATAATTCCTAGGGAAATAGCCTCCTGAGCAGAGAATGAGTGAAATGATCAAAGGAGAAATTAGATACCTTACTAATCTGCAATTTGTCACGTGATGATAATTCTAGGTATGGTCCTTTCTTGTAAATTAAATAGTAGTTCGTTCGAGATGCACATGCCTTTATTCCTATTTGCCCTGCTGAATTTTCACAGCTCTAGAATGATGAGCTGTCTCCCTTCTTTCGCTTTCATCCATCAGGATCATAGTTCACTCTAATACGCAACTGTCTTGCAAATCCTGGCCTCTTAGTGTGGCAAAGGGAACTAGGAGTGGAGATGTAGCCCGGAGAGCCATTGTTCCTGCTGGTAATGTTAGAGTCAAAAATATCTGGAAATAAAACACCAATTCCTTTGTACATTTAAAAATAAAGATAAAAATGTATGAGAAGCATACATAAAAATGTAGACATGATGGACATAAAATTAAATGATTTCAGTGACGCCTGTAGCCTTTGGATCACATCCTATGTGAATACTATCACTGCACATCTAAGTGCCTATGTGACGTCCTAAAACATGATGAAAAAAGGTGATGTTCATGCAGTGCTTAAAATTGGAATTTCTTCATTTCTTCAGCTTCATTTTCTGCCCTAAATGTGTTTAAAACTTTTTTGCTGTATGGGTTGTACTTCTTAGCTTGCTGCAAAAAAAGATTCATACGAAGTGCATCATCTTTCTGCCAGTAAATCTGATTTTACTGCATTTAACTCTATTGTTAGCTGGTATTACTGCCATCAAGTGCTTTGCAGCAGCACTTGCTACATACTTTAAAATAAAGAGGACTTTTTCTTGTTTTTCCTTATGAGAAATGGTCTTTCTCAAAACCAGAAAATCTTTATGAAGATAACTGACCTTCTTATTTTTGCTTTAGGGGATGTTTTGCAATAATCTCTTCTTGTTATCTATTCTTTATGAAAAATCTTATTACTTGTAGAAATTTTCAATTCTTTTCCAGGTATTTAAAAAAATTGCAAAAAAAAAAAAAGTTTGAAAATGAAACCTGGGTCTGCTTTGAATAGTAAGAAGTCAAGACACAAAGGAATTTATTTTAATTTATTATAAGTCATTGCTGTTTTATAGTAATGAAGCATTACTTCTCTGGAACACTCTTTAATCCCTAAGTTTTCCACAGTAGATATCAATAGCTGGGAGAAGACTGAACTTGGCAATAACTCAATTTCCTTTTTATTCTATAGAGCTAGGAGAAATAAAGAATGTCACCACTACACAGCCATCACTAGAGCTTGATGGCCTGGAAAAATACACCAACTACAGCATTCAGGTGTTGGCTTTTACACGAGCTGGAGATGGAGTGAGAAGTGAACAAATTTTCACCCGCACTAAAGAAGATGGTAAGGAGTAAAACATTTTCCATTCCCACTTGCACAAAATGTTTGTATGTCTCAGGCTTTCAAAATAGTGCAAATATTGTACACAAACATGCAGAGTGAGATTTCTATCTGGAAGTCTTGAGTTAGGAGCACATGAAGAAGAGTACGCACCCACAGATTTGAAAACAATCTGACTGTTTCCAAGACTCCAGTTCAGGTGAGTCAGAAATTTGTAGATAACACTAATGATCTTGAGCAAGTTTGTCTTTTTTTTTTTTTCCCCTCCCAAATACTTCAGGATCTTATTTGAGAATTTTGAGAGGGTTTGAGTTAATTCTTTCCAAGTGATTGATAATGGGGAAAGGAGGAGAGGCTATTCTGGGATGATCTCATATAACATATATGCTTCTAAAAAGATTTTTTTCAGTATATTAAAAAAAAAAAATAATCCAAAAACCTCTTCCCTCAAAAGCAAAATGAAGAACAAAAATCTCTTGCCTTTGTTCATAGACCAAAGCACAGAAAATTTAAGTTCTAATGCTGAAAGTTTAAGAAACTTTTAATCACACACAGACATGAAATTTCATAATCACTTTCTTGTAACTTTAACTATGGAAATCACTTCAGGTTGCCTCAGTAGGATGCCACATACTGATCTATTTCTCAAGGACTAGAATTTCAAATCCAGGGGGAGATTTGACCCTAACCTGTTTAATGCCCTGAAAACCCCATGAAATGTACAAATACATCTTTAGATCCCTAAACACTTTTGAAAATCTGGATCAAGAATTTTTTGGCAGAAATAAAAATGCACACAGTCCTAGCAATGAAGTTACTTGAATATTTGATGGGTAAATTCTTCTGTGAGTTATGCAGTGTTTTTTCAAGGAAATTAGTGGATGGATTTTTCTTTATTACTTATCCAGTTTACTGGTCATTCATGTATATATGAATATATTTGTCAATTTTTTTATTTGTAATGAGATTTACAAAAGTGCCAAGAGAGTAGGTTCAGTAGATTAACTGACTTGATGAATGTTTGGCCTTTTTTTGCCAATAAAAAAAATGACCTGATAAATGTTATTGATTTTTTCCAATAAAATATTAAGGGACTCATTCTAAAATTTACATACCTTGTAAGGTCACCTGGCCCCAACTGTAGTTGCATCCAGGGGATGTAGTATAAATGAAAATTGGACTTCTAAAATTTTCTCTTACATTATCAAATGAGTTATTTGTTGCTTGTTCTATTTTCTTATGCTTAATACTTTCCATTACTTTGATCAAAGTTGAAGTAACAGCAAAAAAAGTAAGTGAATGTCTTATACCTGAGAAATGTGAGGAGATTTAGGCATATAGCAAAGTTGCTTAATGTAGGTCTACTTCCTGGTCTTGCTAGATACAGATCTTGCTTGAGATCCTGCATCACCTTGCAGTACTGACTCTGCTTAAAACTGTCTTAGGGTACTGCACCTAGTCTGAAACTGTCAAGGACAATTTGCTCAGCTATAGACTTCTGTGTCTTAAACACTGAACATTAGGTCATTCTGATCCCACCCTAAAGTTCTTTAACAATTACTTTGGACCACCTAAGTCCTGAGTCAGATGCTCTTGAGACATCCCATGCTTGGAGGTAGGTGGCTTTATTTCAAAGAAAAATCAAAAAAATAAGAGAACTGTAAGATTACCTGCTGCATTTTCAAGTTACTTTTTGTCAAGTGGATACCAGCATGGCAACTTTTCCCTGAATACTCTCTGAACGCAAAGGCTTTCACCCCCAGAACCTTGGGACTGGGACTTAAGCCACCAGCAGACAGGGGGATTGTCCCACACTGCTCCAGGAGCCCAGGGACAGGGTGGTCTTGGGGAGATATAGTTCATGTCAGAGGACCCCTGAGGAAGAATGTGCACCCCAGCAAGAATGTGCTTGCTGGTCTTATGTCTTTGAGCAACATTGCAGTCTGCTGCCTTATGTGCCAAATTGGCCAGCCAGTCCAATGTTGGGAAACAATAAGGAGCATTCTTCCAGAAATCCCTGAAAAGCCAACCTGTAGAGACAGCCCCTGGCTCTGGGTCAGCACTTCATGGTGCATATGCCAGAGAAGTCATAATGGCTGTTTGGGAATGCCAGGCACTGGTTTCTGTTGAGTTAAAAAATTGATGGGAGCTGCAAGCTATCAAAACTTACCGGGGTGCAGATAACATTTTGTCTCTGTGTGAGGTTCCTTCAGCTTTTGGAATTGATCAAATGGCAGAAGTGGTGCCAACAGTACCTCTGTCCCTCACTGGGGACAATAAAAACATGAGGTACTGCTCCTGAAAGGTTGCTGACTCCTCACCAAGACCATTCCCCTGCTCTAAAGAGGATCAGATACCTCTCAGCCATTGCTGATGTTTACTAACCTTTTCTGCAGTTTGCAGTGATGAGGACCCCATAGCCTCCCTAAGTATCCCGTACCAGTTAAGGATCCCCCATAATGCAATCTCTTTTGCTGCAAAGTGGGTTGAGTAGTTCCTTCCACCCTGCTGGCCAGGGAGATTGATGGATAACTTGCTGCTTTATAACAGTATTTCCTATGTGAAGTGTTACTGTGCCCATTACTCCTTCCCCTGACACATACCCCCATCCATCTCCTGTAACCTGTCTCCAGTTTGCAACAGTTCTGAGACACTGGAAGCCCCAAATGTTTTCTTTTTTTTTCCTCTTTTTTTTTTTCTTCTTTTTTTTCCCCCTTAACCCACCTTTTCCTAGTTTGCTTCTCTGTAATTCTTGGTGGCTCTTTGCTCTCTCTTTCTGAGAACAGACAGGCCCTGAGATGTGGGAAACACATATACTCAGACCTTGCTTGGCTGCTGTGCAAAGGCTCATCTCTCATCTTTAATTCTCCTGGCAGCTGAGCAATAATTCACTCCAAGGCAGCATGACTAACCTTTTCAGAGGTTTTCTGATGCCTCACAGTGGTTCCACTCATTAAATCTTTTGTCCAGAAAGCTAAACTGAAAGGTGTTCCAGAAAATACAATGATTTCATGTTTTGCTTCAGCTTCACAACTTTTTATTAAGGGTAGTAGAGGTTTAGAGTGAAATATATAAAGGCCTGCAGTTAAACATAAGCCAAACCCAAAGTTCTGGGTCTAAACATCCTAAAGGCTGTGGAAGTTAAATGGGAAAAGAGTATTCACATTGCCAAAATAAATGCATCGAACAGGTGCCTCATTCCTCAGAAGAACAGACATTTCTTCTGTAATTTTCTAAGGAAAAGTCTCCTGTAGAGGATTATTCAGTGGGACTAATTTCAGTGCACCTAAAAGATCCTGCCCTAAAGTTAGTTTGAACACTCTTTTGGCATGTGAGATAAAAATAATTGCAATCTTAACAGAGTTTAGATCTGGAAACCTTATATCTGTGCTCCCAGACCTTCTCTGGCTAAAATTATGACACGACTTATTCCACCCTCCTCTAATAAAATCTGTAAATCTGAGATATTTTTAAGTGACTGCCAAGCCCTCCACATCGTTGTTACTATGAGGCCATATCACACCATTAACTCCTTTTTCTTTTTTCATTTCTTTTACATGAGGGGAAACTTTTCTTTGTAAAATCAATGGTGCAGCATGTTCCACTGCTGCTGTTGAAAGGCAGATCATGGCCTCCTGTGACTTCTCTGTTGGTGTTCAGCTAGAGTCATCAGGCCAAAATTTCTTTAGCAGGCTTGAAATCTCCCATGTGGCAAAATAAGAGTAAGCCAGGGACTGAAGTAGTCAGCCTGGATGAAATGAGTTGAGGCTTTGATTTCTTGTAATGTTTGATACTGATTTTAGACACCAGAGGTCAGACACTGCTGCTGATTAGCTTAGGAAACGGGAACAGCTCTAGCAAATAATAGGAAATGAGCTCTCCTTTCAATGTGATCGTATTTATGAGTTTTGTCTATCTTTTTTTTCTCCCATTAGCCTTCAGAAGAAGAAACTGCTCTTCTTGAAGTTCCTTGTGGCAGAAAAATAAGTCAAGCAGAAATGTCCAATTTTTAAGAATTCATTGTGGTTTTGTCCCCTACCCTTTCCACTTTACAGTTTCTAATAAGCTGCTTGTACTCTTCACCTGAGGACTTAATTTACTAAATCATTAAAAATTAAAGTAGTTCTTCAAATTGCCTTCCTTGCTGTGTTCAAAGGACAGTGTCAAAAGCTACTCCATTTTGTAGCAATGGGGGGGCAACAAATTCCCTCTCTGGTTCTGCGCTGCAAATGCGATATGAGAAAACCGTAGCTGAGACAATTAATTTGCTCCCCGTACAAGCCTGACACATGACACAGCACCTCGGCCGGCAGCAGCACCTCTGACCTTGGGCAGAACTGGCCAGCAGAGGACAGAGCCCCCAGAGCCCCCTCCCAGGGAAAGCTGCCTGCAATTGGCAGTTTGGCCTGGCACGGCTGCTTTTTACTGAGTGTCTGGCAGAGGTTGTTTCTGGGGTTTCCGTGAGGCAGGACAACGCATGTTTCTCTCTCATATCAGTTTCTTTTGAGAAAAAGCGTTGTTATACCCAGACAGCTGTTTGTATAGCACAGAAGACTTTGCGTGGCGCAGCAGTGCTGTCTTTCCAGCTCTCCTCTGCCAGGGAGGTCGGCGTTCGGAAGAAGGGGAAAGCTGCAGCAAGGGAGCAGCAGGGACTAGCTGCGGGGAGGAAGGAGGAATAACACTAAACCCCTTTGTCAGCGTCAGTTTAAGACTCTGCCTGAATCCAGAGAGATTTTCCTCCTCTCCCTTCTCTCTGGACACCAAGCTTTCTGGTGATTGGCATGGGAGACAGGGATGTACAGATACCATCTGACAAAGCTTTATATTTATTCTAAAACTAATAAGCATAAAACCAATCAAGCACACGTTCAGTACTCTTTGGAGCAGAGCTCTGCTTGGGCTCATTCAGCAGGTGAGGATGGCTGTGCAGTTTATCACCTGGGTGCTATGATGGAAAACTGCCCTTAATGACCACTTAATGCATTTTTTTTCTATTGTCAGAGATCTCCAGTTTTATCTTTTTGACTAACAAAAAACCGTACAGAATAATAAATATTCCCCTTGTGAAACTGACAGGATTTGACAGAAATGGTGTGATTAATAGGAGGCCAGTTCAGAGTGAATGAGGAGTGGACAGCACATGTTAATGTATTTTGGCTAGCATAGGTCTAAATTGTAGGTGGGATCTCTACAAGAACGAAGGCACTACCAGCAGCAGTCAGGAGTTTATTTTGTTTCATTTTTTATAAATATAACAGTCAAAAGGATAATCCTATGTAGTGCAGAATTAAAAACGTGTTACAAAGCAGACTTCAGTTTTCTGATATATTGATGATACTGCTCTTAAACGCACCACGCTCTGTGCATTTGCCTCCCTGCTGTTCAGTACCGTGAAGAAAAATGTTGATAATCTCTCTGTTTATGAAAAGGGGAATGAGAAAGTTCCTGGAGCTCCTCCCCCTTATCTGGCACATCTAAATGCTGTTTCCTGGACTAGTTGTATCAGTATAATTGCCTTCTCTGTGTTAGCATTTCATTTGCACTGTCAAGAATACAAAGTGTTCTCCTGCGCATGAAAGCAGCATGCTATTTCCGTGTCTTTCAAAGCCTTGCTAGCCGGAGAATGAGGCCATCTTTAATCTTAAATTTGCCAAATCTGCTCCCTGGAATGTTGCAAAGTTGGCTAGAAGCAGTCTTTGGCTTCTCTGTGCTCAGCCCTGGTTGTCTTCTGGCTTCTTACCATTATTTTATCCCTGGTGACCATGGAAAAAAGAAACTATGGTATTGTGCACATTTAGCTTAGCTTTGCTGGGATCTGTGGGAATTAGTGTGCTAAATAAAGATCCATGGAGAATTCAACAAGACAGCCCAGGTCTCCTGATACCACTGCCTTACAATAACTGCAGCTAGTAAGGCTATGGGATGCAAAGGCAATGAGAGAAAATACCTTAAGTTAGCAGAGAAGACTGGGGTCTTTCCTCTCCAAGAAAAGGCAGGCACTATATTCCCCCACCAAAACTTCTTCAGATACTCGAGGAACCCATGGTTAGTAACAAATGTTTCAGTTAATGCTGAGCTAACTCATAATAATCTTGTTTAGGTCCAGGGGATGAGTTTGAACAATGACTTTACCCTCTGGACAGAGGACAGTGGTGGTCTGTAAGGCATCAGATGACAGTCTGCAGAATTCTTGCTAAGGAAATGTAAACACTTCCCCACACACAGTCATTTCCACATGCACAGCCCAGCAAACAAAGACAATGTAGCAAGAAGAGGAGTAATAAATGAACATTCAGAGTAATTTTGGCACCACTGCAGAAACTGTTGCCTGATTCCAGCTCCTCTGCAACAAAGTGGAGGGGTCCTTGGATTAGAAAAGCTTCTGAAATTTGACTATATGGCTTCCTGACTTTCTTTCTAGTCCCTCTTTCTGCTGGTCTGTATACCCGACAGTAATACAGCAGTGCAATGACAAGTGATGTTTTCCACATATGTCCATTGACTGGAAAATGCTAGATGAATTCTGAGTTAATCCCTCAACAGTTGACAGCCACAACCAATTATTGTCAGAACCTATCCCTATAGATCACACCCTAATTTAACAATAAATTACTTTAACCTCATACATCTATTTGCAGTGATTTCCAGAAAACATTACTAACCGTAAAGGAATCCTCCTGTGGATTAAGTAATTACCCTGGAGAGCTAGCTTTCACTCTTCAGCAGCGGGAGCAAATAGCATTTCTAATGAGCTGGGTATAAATAACAAGTTGAATGCTGTCAAGCATCAATATTTACTCTTCATTGGATAGAACTGCTAACTGAATTAGCCCCTTTGCAGTGAGGGGCTGGGTTTGCTTGCAGTTATAATCATGACATTGTCACGTGTTGCCTTATTAGCTTTCTCAACGCACTATAAATAGAAAATGCATATTCAGAAATGTTGCACTGAGTGGTGCCTATCTGTCAGTTTTCTTACATCTTCCAGTAGTACCTGTACAGATATAAAATTGAAGTTCTCCTTATATGCTTTTCCCAATCTGAAGTAGCTAGCCACAAAGCTAAGCAAATTTAGACCCCAGGCTGTCTGGCTTCTCATTATAGGACAAGTTTTGTACCACCATAATATCTACTTACTTACATGAGGTAGAACAAAGGTTAAGGATCCATCTAGAAAGATCAGCTTGCTGGACAAGCGTTTTTCCATCTGTATTGCACAATAACTGTTTCCTGTGAAAGTAAAGAAAGATGATCAAGCATTGCAATGCTGGAAATTCTAACATTTTGGTTGTTTTACTTGAAATTAGACAAAAATATTAGATTCCTCATGAACCTAAAGTTCTGTAGAGAACAGAGTCCATCAAAATGTTTCATTTTGTCTTTAATACCATATACAGTCATTTCCAATACATTGTATCTATTTTAATACTTTAATGTGAATATTCACCACACGCAGTATTAAAATAGATTTCCAATTATTTATTTTGATAATTTTTAAAATATTCTAAAATATTTTCCTGTTGACAAAAGGTGAGTTTTTTAGGAAATTCTAAAACAATTTATTCTGGTGTTAAATGTAGTCCTTGCTATATTGTTTAAGTACAAGCTTATGTGTAATGTGATATTCTAGCATGCAGGAGTTTTTTCACATTAGTATAAAAGTGTTTCCAAAGTTGGAGAACATTGTACAGTGTAACGTGTGTGAAAAATAACATACGCTCATGAAATTAAAGCCTTTCTCAAAATGCGAGCATGTGAAGAGATACAGTTAAGACAGATTATGTACCAAGATTTTAGCATTTCCTGGCTGAAGTTTCTTCCATGTGGTTTTAGAGGAGCGGGTTTTTTTTTCTCTTTCTCTGTGACAGTTTTTGATGGCTTATATAGATAGCTGCTGTAATTAGAGAAATAGATATGTGTTCACATACTGCAGCGCCAGATAGAGGTCTGAGCTGTGCGAGCAAAGCTGGGGATGAGGATACTCTGTGGTCATATGTCTGCTCACACATCACGCCACTAGCTAGACCTGGGTCACGTCAGGCAGCGCTAACTGCACCCTACAGCTCATTTGCTCTCCACTTCATTAAATTCACAGCTCTACTGTGTATGTCCACTAAACTGTTCACATGTGTATTATTTATACAGCGAATAATAGTTTGGCATGAGTTATATGTTCAAAATTGACAATTTATAATAACACGTCATTTGGCAATTTCGTTGGCCACAGCCAACCTACCTTCATGCATGCAGGCTGGGGGTGATACTTCACAAAAGTTTAACCAGCAGTGGCAGCTTCTGCCTCAGGGGCCTCTGAAGCAGAGCCTCTGCCCTCTTAGGGGTGGGGGCACAACCCTCCAAACCCTCTCCCCTGGTGTGGGCAGCATGGAGGCTGCTTCCTAACACAGGGTGTCCCTCTCGGTCCACAGGGGCACGGTTACCAAAGCAGCACACTCCCCTTTTCCTTTTTACTCCTCCGTTACACTAGGACGGCTGAGTGCCTGCTTTGGGCCACCCTAACACATCTTGGTTTTCCAGTTCCAGGTCCTCCTGCCGGTGTTAAAGCAGCTGCGGCTTCAGCCTCCACCGTCTTCGTCTCCTGGCTCCCTCCCCTCAAGCTGAACGGCATCATTCGGAAATACACTGTCTTCTGCTCGCACCCCTACCCCACGGTAAGTCCCACAGGGCGACCACAGACGGGCAGCACTGACTTGTGGGGCTGAAACGGTGTGTTTGCAGATACTCGGTGCTTGATGTTCTCATTGCCACTTCCTTTCCTGCCATTTGTTCCCCCTAAGCAAGCGTGAAGGGGGAACCCAGGGCTACAGGGGTGGCTGAGAGCTGGTTTTGGTTTTTCCCACCTATCAAACTTTTTCACTGTTTAAAACCTATTGCAGAGTGCTGACTTACAAATCATTTCAAAACTCACAGCTGAAGTTGAGTATCCTTTAAGGTTTTTTTATTTAGAATGTACTCAGTTACCTTTTAGAGGACCAGCAAGAGCCCTGTTATAGCTGGAGGCATGTATTTATACACCCATACTTAGATGTGTTTTCATCTAAGAAGTCCCGGCCTTTTTGACTTGAGTATTCATGTGTGAAAGAACATAATGACTTATGAACAAACATATTTGCTTGTGAATAAGCTTATTTATGCCTGGAGTATTTGCCCACTCTAGGTCTACATGCTATTACTTGCTGAGAAAGTGACAAGAGAAAAATTGAATTTAATAGCAGGTACCTTTCTCCCTTTCTGAGTCACAAAGGAATCCAGCTATCTTTAAACACAGGGGCCAGTTGCTCTTTGTAAATACCCATGCATATTTATTTTAATTTACATTGAAAAAAGTGTTTATTTATTTTTTATCTAAGGTTTTGATTTAGTTTTTAGGCAGGACTTCCCATCAAAGGTAGCATTGCAAGTTCCAAAATGCAATCTTAGTATAACAGACAAGGAAAGTATTGTTCCAGAAGTAGGAGGAGTTTGACAGGGACATTTCCAAAAGTGCCTCAGGCTTGTTTTCAAAGCTGGCTGAGAGCGAGGAAGGCCTGAGGGTACGTCTGAATGGGACCCTTCAGGCAGACACAGCCTCACCCAACCCACTCTTCCAGCAAGTGAACTAATTCTGCAGATACTCAAGAGGATACAGGGCAAAACACACATGCCCATTGATTGCTATGCTTAAACTGATATGTCCTACTATAAGCAGGATTTATTAGTCACATCCAAAGCTAAAGGTTGGAGATCTTTGCTTCATTTATGTTTGGGGACTACTATCTCCATTAATTTAATAACTGCAGCCATGCAAACCAAACTATCTTGAGCATACCGTTTAAATGTAAACTAGCCAGGGATTTTTCCATCATGGCTCATACGTTTCTACGGCACACAGTGCGTTAAAGAGGTCGGAATTTACAGAACTGGACCTTGCTGTTAGGGCTCTGGTCCCAGTGGGGACCATGCGCTTCTCTGGGCGGTTGGAGGGAACACCAGGTGGTGCTGCTGGCTCTTGCTAGTTGCTTACCATGCACAAAGCTGCAGTGTTTCTTCCTCAGGCTTTGCTAGCAACAACTTTTTGTATGCTTACATTACCAGGAAAATAAAATCCTCAGCTAAATTTTTTTTTCTCTAATATGCAGTTGTCTCATATACAAAATTTTTTTTTAAGACTGCTTATTGCATGGTTACCTTTCGGAGTACCTCAGTGATGGACCATGACAAGAATAGTTACTTTTTTTGCTCGTCTTGGCCTGTACTGAATTTTACTACTATATTTTGGTGGTGTTCATTATGGCATGATGGGGTGGTATCACTGCATACCTTAGCCCAAGGTAGAGGCACTTGGAGGTATTTGTGTTTTCTGTTAATTGTTGATGTGTACATGTATAGTCATCTTGTTACCTGCATGCGTGAAGGGCTGTATGTGTGTGTGTACATATACGTATATATACATACATACACATACCTATATATATATGCACAATATATCTGTGAGGACAGTCCCTGTACCACTTCTCACTAGTGTTTTGCAGATCAGCATGAGTTGTGGCTTACAGAGCAGGTCTTCTGTATCAGTCCTGTGTGGCGAGTGAGGCAGTGATCACACTCAGTGGGCAGTTTCCAGAAGCCAAGTTGGACATCTTTAAATAAGTGTTAAGACCTCAGGACACATTTAATATAGGACACACTCCCCCAACTTTATTTCTAACAAAATGGTTTCCTATCTTTTATTCTTAAAAGACTGGAAAATAAAAAGTTATTTTATTCAGAGCTAGCTTTGCAGTGAAACAAGCCTGCTGCAGAGGTGCTTGAATGCTAACACTCCTGGGCAGACATGGTCTGTATCTCCCAAGGAAGTTCTTGGATGATTCCCTATTGGCAGAGACAAGTAGTTGACAGAGAAAGAGGTCTTAAATTAGGGTGTGGAGGGGAATAAATAGAAGACCTGTGTCTTTGTCATCTCTTCTACCACCATAAGTAACAAGTGCTGTAGATGGAGGTATAGAGCCATGAAAACTTCCTGAACAGACTTCTTCCTTCAACCAAAGCCCTGGTTGCAAAATAACTTTGCTAAAAGTCTGCTATTTAAGCAGAAAGGCAAACTCAGTTTTTAAGCATCAGTGAGGAGAAAGAGAAAAGGACAGTGGTAAAGGTAAACTTATGGGAAGGCTATATTCTTTACAGATTGTGTTTTACAAGCAGTATGTGTTTGCTGAGAACAAGTCAATACAGTACTCTTTAGACAGTCTAACAAGACAGTCCTTTACACAAGAACACTGCTTCGGTGTTTAAGTCACCAACAGGAAAACTAATTAACACTGTTGGTCATATTGTACACATTTTTATTACAAAGTGCAACCCCCATATGACCCTGAGATATTATAAGATGAAGATTTGCTGCCTCTTGCACAGTTCAATTTGCTTTGCAAGGGCAAAAGCTGTTACAACTTCTGCTTCCCCTGTACAGAAGGATGCAGACATTTCCTTTTTAAATATTTTGAGTCCTAAGGACAGTATTTGCCTGGGAGGTTTCAAGCCACGAATATCATTAATGTGTGAAAAATAAACATTATTCTCCACTGCAATCTATTCTCTAGCTAAGATAAAGTGCAAACAAGGATCCAATGTCGTACTGTTTAATTGTTTTGCCTCTATTATTGTATAGGCTTTATTAAGCAGAACTTTCTCTCTTTTGTTCTGCAAATATAGAAGAAAATACAGAAATGAGACTTAATGGGTCCGTCATTCTTCAAATATAAGAAACAAAACACACCAGAATTTAAGTTAAAATAATTATCCTCTGTGCTAACTCGCAGCCCACATTCCCACAGTTCTTGACCCCACTTGACTCCTTGTAGGAGCTGGTTTCTCAAGACCGCCTGAAATGGTCCCATGTTGGCCAGCTTCCTTCTAAGTGTGCTTATCCCCAGCGTACCAGCAGGATGCTCATCACGCTCATTCTGCCCAGGTCTCAGGGAAGCAACAGGCAGTACTATCAGCTGCAGCACAGGCTGCCATCCCATCCTGTGAGTGTAGGTTTTCCCAATGGTGCCATAGATATTGCACATGGTTTGAAGCCTAGCAAAGAAGCCAGGGTGGTTCAGCTCCTACTTGGCTGTGGGGGGAGCTGCTTTAGATGGCTGTTCCAGCACCTGCTGCCTTGGGTTGTAGATATGTTTTGCCAGGGTTTTTAAAAGGGCAAGAGAAAATTAGATTTAGGTGATTTCTGAAAAAAACTCCACCAACCTCTGGTTGTATTCAGGTTAGTACACTACATAAGGAGAAATCAATGGGATTAGAGTAAATAAAATTTAGATGGCACGAAGTGCCTGGAAAAGGTCATTGTGTCACAAAGTATGCAATGGCTAGCCAGCCTGGGAAACTGTACTCTCAGAACAGGTAAAAAGCAACACAGAAAGAAGGCAGGAGAACGAAGGTTAAGAAGCAGGATATACTGGTGCAGGAAGGGCTGAGAAAGCATTAGAACCAACAGAGAAAGCAGAGAGAGGTTAAGAGCTGAAGACATATAGACCAACTATATCATTTGGGTGTCAACAAACAGTACGGCATCGCTCAACCAGAAATACACATATTAAAATCTATTTTGCTTCGTTGATTTAACAAGTGCAGCCATTATTGTTGTTGTTGCTTTTGGAGCTTTGTTGGGGGTGATCCGCTGGTCAGTCATTCACTAATAGGAGCAAACATATTAAACAGGCTTATCCTGCTGTTTCCAACAAAGCAGGTCATTAAATTGTGCATCAGTCTTCTGCTTTCTCCATGGAATGCCTGGAGATTAATGGAAAGGAGTCATGTAAGTAGAACTGCACTATAAAAGGATAACAAATGGAGACCGCTCTCCTTAGTGATTTTCCTTGTCAGGACATTTTCAGTTGGTTCTTGTCTTCGTTCCACTCATATTAAGATGTGAAATAATCTTTTGTCCTGGTTTCAGCTGGGATAGAGTTAACTGTCTTCCTAGTAGCTGGTACAGTGCTATGTTTTGAGTTCAGTATGGGAAGAATGTTGATAACACTGATGTTTTCAGTTGTTGCTAAGTAGTGTTTAGACTATAGTCAAGGATTTTTCAGCTTCTCATGCCCAGCCAGCGAGAAAGCTGGAGGGGCACAAGAAGTTGGCACAGGACACAGCCAGAGCACCTGACCCAAACTGGCCAACAGGGTATTCCATACCATGGGACGTCCCATCTAGTACAGGAACTGGGGGGGAGTGGGGGCGGGGGATTGCCGCTCAGGGACTAGCTGGGTGTCGATCGGCGGGTGGTGAGCAATTGCACTCTGCATCATTTGTACATTCCAGTCCTTTTATTATTATTGCTGTTGTCATTTTATTAGTGTTATCATTATCATTATTAGTTTCTTCTTTTCTGTTCTATTAAACCGTTCTTATCTCAACCCATGAGTTTTACTTCTTTTCCTGATTTTCTCCCCCATCCCACTGGGTGGAGGGGAGTGAGTGAGCGGCTGCGTGGTGCTTAGTTTCTGGCTGGGGTTAAACCACAACAGCTTTGAAAACTGTAATCTACAATTCTGGACTTCTCCAAAGGATTTAGAAAGACCCAAAAGCTGAAAGCCCAGCAAAGATTCATCTTGGTGTAGAAATATTTCTGTGAAACAGTTGGGTTTGCAAGATGGGGGAGATGAACAGATGTGAAGTAATGATGGAGAAGAAGGAAGCAATCTCATATTTGGCCAAAACCCAAGTCAATTTGCTTGAAAATGTAATTGATATTGGAAACTGACCAACATCTGGCACTGTTTGGGGCAGAGAGTTACTGATCTTTTTGGTATACTTATTCTTCTGTGAGAAACATCCTCTTAAGCCTGTTAGACTTTATTTGTTTCATTTTTTCTTTTGGTTTAAACCCACTAAGAGGGAAAAAAAATTACATGGTTTAACATGCTGTCAAATTAAACAACAAGCAAATGATGTCTGCACGTGACACTCTTCCAATATATATTCTGTCTGTTCAGTCCTGTGATAGGATAACCAGCAGCAGCAGCAGCAGCAGTAGCGACTAGACCATTCATCTGTTTCTCACATCTCTATGCACCTTTTCCTGTCAATTTGTAGAGGGCCATATTGAGGGAAAAATAGTCAGATTCCCCATTGAGGGTGTATTACAGTGGGTTTTTTTCTGTTCAGTAGAAAAAGTGGCATGAATCAGACTCTTTCTCTAGGTTTCCTTCCACAAATGCATAGACTGCAGCCTCCCAACTCTGGTCACATAGTTTTCAAAAGGTCCTGGTGGTAAACACTTAGGCCAAATATCTTGGTTTCTTATGAAGTATAATGTTGGGGATACATTCCCCAATACAAACATTTGCAGAATCTTCCAGAAAACACCTGGAGGATATTCTTTGAAATGTATTACTGATATCCTATCAAAAACATACACCGGAGACTCTGGGGGATGCCCTGTGAAAGAAGAGACTCTGGTCTGCTCTGCTCTGCTCTCTGTTACTTGTAGACTCAAGGTGGGATTCAGTTCACCTGACTTCAGACATCTCAAGGAGAGATACCTGTGCTGATTCTGGGGTCATCAAGACTTTCTTTTCATTAAAGAAGAGAAGCTAGATGTCTGAGAGAAGCTGGATGAATCTTCTTCCAAAATCTTCCCTTCTCTTTGTTTACTCTAGACAAAGTATACGTGGTTGTCTTAAACCGGATGATACCCATCTTAAACTAGATGATATGAAAGTATATACAATTATATTAAACTAGATCCTTAAAGAACCAGAATTAGCTGACATAAATTCCCAGCAGCTGGGTATTTTCCACACAATTCTTTCAGGCATACACAAATCTTGTCTTGATTTTGCATAAGAGCTGTCCAAATTCTAACTCAATGTGAGGCAGCTTTGCATCATACTTTCTGACCCCCGGTTCCCCTCCAGTTTAAAGACTTGAATAAAAGGCATGAAAAATAGAGCAAAAGCAGTTATAATCCAGAAGTGATTTGTTGTTACACACTGTAGAGGCTTCAGTGAATAAAGGGGTGCTGAAAGTCTCTTTAAAAGGAGGAGAGAGGTAGCTGGCAGAAGTTGGCTAAATAGATAAAGTTACTGTTGAATGGAAGCTTATTTAGAGTCAGCAGAATCTGTAAGGTTGAATTTAGAATATATGTTCATTGCTTTGTGTACTACAACCAGTATTTATCACTATGTCTATACAGTACTTTTTACAGCATTATGATATTTATGTTTATTAATTCTTGTTCTTTATATAGCACAAAACTGGTGTGTAATTTGGGGTTATTTTAAAAACTTATTTTGCATGGTATTTAAAATATGTCTTTTTTAAAATACCACATGTACTCTTTACAGTTTCTTCATAGTTATTTCACAGCTTTACCAGTTCCCAAACATAGTACATTCATTCTTTTAATTGCTTTGTCAACTTTATATTTTTTGCCTATCTTACTTTTGTCATAGAGCAGATCTCAGCAGAGATGTGACAGAGTATAAATTAATTCTGATGTTGTGCTGTTTTATACGATTTTTAAAGGTCTCCTTGCAAAGCCCTACTAAAACAAATTTGATATTGATTTTTTCATAAAACTCCAGTCTTGTCTCACTACCTAGTCTCACATACAGGTATATCAATATAGTCTAACAATAAGTCCTTGGTGTCAGCTGCAGTGTATTTCAGCAGGTTTGAATTCATCCCATTCCCTTCTGTATCACATGGGGGACAAAGCACTTGGGACCAGATGGTGTCATACAATCTGTGAGTTGACTGAAATGCTCTGAACAAACCTGGTGATTTCTTGGGGCCACCAAAGGAAGCAGCAGAACCCCTGGCAGTGCAGAAGGTTGTCTTCTGACCTTCCTGTGGTCACCATGCTTCCCTGATCATGAGCCTCAGGAGGCTGATGGACTCTCTGTGAGTAGCTGCAAAGGGGCAAGCAGGTGGTGTACCTTGGTGGCTCCTAAGCTACAGACTCCTTGACTACGTGGAAGTCCAGGCAGCAGGCTGTCTTCCAGGTGTGATTCCTGGAAATGGGTTTGCAAGATTTTCCTGCAGGTGAGAAGGCAGGGAGCTGCCTCTGTCTTTTCCAGAACTTCCATCTTGCACTTTCTAACATTTCACTTCCGCATTTAAGGGGAAAAAAAAAAAAAAAAAGAAAAAAAAATTTTATATGGAAGCTGCATTCTGTTTTGTGCTCAGCTTCTGTTTACAACAGTTACTTTCAATAATGCTGAGTCAAAAACACATGCCATGTTTCAAAACATGAGCCAAAATAGCAAGACCTGAACAAAAGCTCTTATATGACCAAAGTGGTATCCAGACTCTTACTGAAAACTTTGGTCCAGGACTGGTGGTTATTTGCAGCTCTGACAGTCTGTCCATCTGTGAACGGAGGCAAGGCAAAAGTCAGCAGTCCTGGAGAAAAGTACTAGTTCATGACCTCAGGCAGACTTTCACATCTTCAGGGAGTTCGCCGAGAGGGCACGTTAGTGATCTGTCTACTGTGTTCAGGGATGCAGAACTTGAAGCTCATTCTCTATAAATAGAGTAAAGTATTGATTTCATATTAACCCAGGTTCCTTCCAGGTAGAAACAACTTATCATAGCCCCCATTACTGGATAACTTGTCAGTCCAAGGGACTCTAAAACATCATTTCCAGGAGCAATGAAAGCCTGAGGTAGAGCAGAGTCGACAATTCTGTGATGGTGTTGTGCAAAAAAATGGAGATCTTTGTGTTTTGATGTTGTAGAACTAAAAACTTACTTTAATTACTGATGAGACTCAGTGCTCTTTGTAGGCCTTATCTGTGCTGCTGATTAAACAAGGGCCAAGGAGCACCACCTGGCCCCAAGATTATGTGACATTGACTGACGTCTGTCTACGCTGCTTAGAACTAGGACCTCTAAAGCAGATTTGTTTTAAAAAGAGCTATTTAGAGTAGTACGAAACTGAGCTAGAGATCAAGTTAAAAAGTGGTGTGGATCATTGGGGTGGAGTGCTCAACACAGTCACTGGCTCTCTCTCATTTAGCAGCAGAGATAAGCCCAGAGGATGCATGTTTATTGAGAGAAACTTAGCTAGGCACACACGGTTTCACTAAGACAGCTCAGGCTAGATATAAAACTGATTGCTGTTCTGTGGGAGGCTATGAAACCAGTGGTTCATTGTTGTGGGCAGGAGGAAGCAGCACAGGTATCTCTCCTGAGTCCACTTTTGTTCAGTTGTTCCATTAGTGACCTGGATAATGAAATAGCGAGAGTGCCTATTAAATTTGCAGGAGATAGAAGGCTGGGAGGAATTGCAAGTACACTGGAGACAGAACTACAATTCAGACAGATCTTGATGAACTGGGAAATTGGTCTGGAAAAAGTTAGATAAAATTTAGTATGGGTAAGTGCAAGAAAATGGGTACCATGAATAACCAACTGCAGAAGTACCGGGTAGAGAGCAATTGGCTAGATTCTTCAGAACAGGATTTTGAGGTTATTGTGCATCCCAAGATGAACATTAGCTACCTTTATAATCCTGTTGTGAAAAGCCCAATGCCATACCCTGGGATTGTTGAATACAGGCTTGGAAACTGTATTCAAGAAGGCTATGGACCATTGTTAGAGAGTCTGAAGGATAACAGCAGATATTATTAGAGAAACTGTTAGAGAAAATGTGATTTCTGGACAATGTTGAAAGTATCAGGGTTATTAAGTTGTAAAAGGATAAGGGTACTGGTGGGGAAAGGAATAGTAAAACTTCTTGTAGGTTAAAGACTGGTGCAAAGATAAAGGTAATAATCTATGCTCCATGTTCCTAATAGACTGGAAATGAAGCTATGGGCTTAAACTGCAGCAGGAAACTCAAGCTAGATTTCATGAAAGCTTTCTAATAGTAAGATTGGTTAAGCAATGGAATAGGTCTTGCAGCCTAGGGAGTTGCAGAATCTCCATTTATTGTGTCTTCAAAATCAAGCTGGATAAACATCTGTCTGAAATTGTGGAGGTATAGTTGCACCTGGTTTAAAGAAAAATAGACTTGGGTGAACTCTCAGGGTCCTTCCAGCCCTGTTTTTAGATGATGCTATGGCCATATTTTATACCTAAATTCATAGTGAAAACACACATGCTACTTTAGGTAGTATATATATGTATTTTTAGTTTTCAGGATGACGCAGCCAATTACAGGTAGCCAACTTGCATACACTCTTACTTCCTAACACACATCACAAACCTGGGATGTTTCTTGCTTTTCACTCTTGTCCTTAAAGTCTCAGTGTGGCTTTCTCTGTTCACCTCTAAGTTTCCCACAACTTGCAGAGAACAAGGAGGTAGAGATCTTCAGTGCACCTATCTTACATCAGAAGTTGTGTAGATGCAGTTGTAGGCAAGGTACAGGCTTGCTTTGACTGAATAATCTTCCAGTCCACAGTAAATGCTACCTGCTACCTTACCTCCCTGTTTGGGAAACTCCCTGATTTCTTGGAAAACGGTTACAAATGTATTTTTCTTCTAATGCGCCCTTTTGAAGTTTTCCCAGGCTGGGTTAAAAAACACAACAAACAAACAAACAAAACAAAAAACCAGCCAAAGGATTCAGAGTTTATGCACTTTACTTATCTAATTGCTTTCTAAAGGTGTCAGAAATGCCAGGAGATGGCATGCTGCTTCAAAGCGTACAAAGCAATGTATGCCAATAGAGCTGAAGTTGCATCAGAGGAAAATGATGCTCCCTGCAGTAGGTGTTCCTCAGCATCTCTTGCTGTTGCTTGGTTTGGGAAGTAGATTGACTGCACCATGATAAAGGACTTTGATTTCATTTTATTTTTCACAGCCCTTGCTGGCTTTTTAAAGACTTTGCCCTGTCTGTGCTTCTTAGACAGTGAGCTAAAGACAGAAGAACAATTAACTCGTCATCTATAAGCTGAATAAAAAAAGCAGTTAGAAAAAAAAAATCCCTTGAGCAAGCATGTTACTGCTTTTGGGATAAAACAGCAGTATATGTTTCATACTGGCACATGCAAAGACCAATATGTGACAAGGTGACATTCTTTAAAATATTTCTTATTTCAGTTGTTTAATCTTCTCTTTGCTGACAAAGCTCCCTTTTTTCTTTTTGTGTAATGAAACTCTCTGGCATGTTAGTCTAATTGAAATGACATACAAAAGTTAAAAGTAAAATCAATTCTTTGTCACTGGAGCATCCCCAAGTGTTTAAAAGGGAATGTTAGCTGAGGAAAGGGAAGGTGTATGTTAACCAGTTAGAAACCAAAATCTTTTGCTATAGCAGTTTGTTTTAAGAAAATAAGAATCATTAATTTAGTGAAGATACGTTTACCAGATTCAATTAATAATTGGAATTTGATAGATTTGGAATACCTACAGCTGCAAATGTGTGAATGATTGCTGGTTCTCTGTGGGTGAAAGAAAAGAATTGAAGACAAGGCATTTTAAGCTAATTCTGTGATTATTCCATCTTTGGAGTTCCAGGGAGAGAGAACTCCTCTGTTTTGAGACAGTTTTGCCTGCTCTTCTAGTTGACCATATTGCAGCCTGAGGAATTTTGGAGGGTTGTTTGTTTTTTTCAGTTTTGTCTTTAACTTTGGTCCTCAGAGCAGGAGCACTAGGTGCCAGTGCTGTAGCTTCAAGGCTGAGGTTTTCCTTTTCTGCTTAGCTACTCACTTTATCCCAAGCATAAAATCTCAAACTAGATTTCTCTAAGCTGTGTTTAGCAATTGTATACAGGGTGTATGTCTGTCTGACTATCCCAGTCTCTGCCACTGCAGCAGGGAGCAGAGCCACGAGGCATTTCAAGCAGGAGATCTGCAGTATGAGGAGTGGCTTCCAAAGGCAGCCATATGTCCCTTTCATAAACCACGGGAGTCATGGAAAAAACAATGTAAATTTAACAGGACTGATATTTGCTGGAATGAAAGTTTAGCAATAAGAAAGTTTGTAATGGTTAGTGGTTCTTAAATGCTGTATCCACATCCCATGTTAATAGGTCGTTTAGAAGCAGCTTGTGCTAGATAGCTGCATTAATGAGTGGAGCTTAAGTGTCAGAGACAGCCTAGCTTGTTTGACTTTCAAATTAACCCTAGAAAATGCTGCCTCATGAATATTAAAACTCAGCCTCCTGTGCCATGATCAATACATTAATTTTTATGTATGACCTCACAAATATCCAGACTGTCAAGCTACAGGCATTTGTCCAATATTCTTGTGTAAACGTCAAGGCAGATGGTTCTCAAAACCTGCTGTAATATTTCACATAATAATAGAAGTGTCTGCCTGTGCTGACCTCATCATATCCGAAGTGGAAACCCAGGCAAATGCTTGCTAAATGGGACAAACCGACTTGGCATTTTGACAGGAGCAATGAGATTGCCTAGAAAGTACGGCAAGGTCCCTGTTTGGGCTTGTGTTGAGCCTAGATAACTGTTAGGTGGAGCAAACCAGTCTCCCCAGAAAAGTTAGTCTCCACGGAGGAAACAGAATGTATTCTTGTAGAAGCAAATAGAGGCACACATTTGTATGAAAGCCAGGGAGTTAAGTATTTTAGCTAACAAAGTTAAGTATTTTAATTAGCAAGCACATTAACTTCAGATGCCTTCAGCACAGACTACTATACCTGGACTAGTTATATGGACACTTCTATAGTTGGTGGGGAAACACAGGTATGTCAAGGGCATGATTCATCCCACTGCAATGTATGTGTCTCAGGCCAGAAGAACCTTGCCTTAAGAGTTACCTTTTCTTTGCACAGTCTCTGAAGGGAGTCAAGGTGAATGGCTTAGATACAAATGTCTTCACTCAAGATTTCAAAAGTGAGATGAAATGAACTCCCCTCTTCCCCTGGCTATAGGTGATGCCAGCTCAAGAATAAAGAAGTGCAGTGACCCATTCAGGAGCTGAAACTGGCTAACAGTTCACACTGGAGAGGTCTTTAATGATATCTCAGAAACATCCCTTATTTATTTGGAATTCACTTTGAAGGACTACGTATTCCAATGCTTTCAGGTCAACCTACCTTTTGAAATGCTAATCAGATGAGATTGGCCTTTACCAGAAGCAGATATTTGTATATCAAAGAGATTCCTTGCACACTTTCTGTCAGTCTGAATCAAGTTTCGATTACACAGATGCATTATTTTTAATGCTGATTCCTAGTAAAATCTTCTTTTCTACTTCATTAACGTTCTAATTATTTTTAGCCTAGTGTTAGTTAGCCATTACCATGCTCAGTATTGCACAAGGAAGTGAGTATTATTCATTCTAATGGTTCATTACCCCTCTATTTTTACGTACAAGAATCACAAAGCCCATGTCAGAAATAAAACTGCCTATATTGACCATTGTAATACTGCTCAGGGCTGACGAGGTTTCCCTTCTCCTCCATCAAGGAGTCGAGCTTCCTGTGGAGGATGTGCTGAGGTGCACCAAGCCCACATCCCCTGGAGGAATGTATATATTCCTCCACACCTTTCCTTGCACAAGTCACTTCAAGCAGACTGCAGAACATCTCACCGATAAGCAAGTACTGCATAGCAGCCGGTCGCCTTGGCTGCAGCCCGCGGCCGAGGCACCTGAGTGACAGTACAAGAATAGACTGAACTGGCATTTTTTCCAGCGCTTGTCCTTCCATCCTAATGCAGCTGAATATCTGAGATGATCCTCTGCTGGGAACCTTTGAATGGTAGTGATTTTGTGATTAAACAAAACTAGATTCGGGGGAAGTTTGAACAGTCTATTACAGAATACAGTTTTATTTCTTGATTCACTCCATTACTGAAGGAATAAGCCACCAAACCCAGGGATAAGGAACACCAGCACAACGGTTCTAGGTGACCAAAGATGTATCTTGAGCAGTAAACTCCAGATTTCACAGCAGGTGCAGGACTGAATCCTCTGTTGGGAAAGTTCTATGTAAGCCAAAATTGGTTTCTCAGAACTATTGATGGTAAATATTTGTCAAATATGTTCATTTAAGTTGTTCATCCAACCTTGTAAAAATAAACAGACATATGAAAGTCCTAGTCTGAATAAAAACAATTTGTAAAGAAGATATAGTCCCAGATTCACTGAATATAAATTGATTGCAACAAGTTATTGTGTCTGCTCTGTTTATTGCCATCTGCCATCTGTATGGAGCAATTGATACTCATTACTCATTTGAAGTACCCTGAAGTAACAGGCTTTCTAGTACTCAGCCTAGCAGACTTTCTCCAAATACTGTTTATTTTAGTCTGGAAACATTTGTCTCTCCCACCACAGGTAATCAGCGAGTTTGAAGCCTCTCCCGACTCATTTTCCTACAGAATCCCCAACCTGAGCCGGAATCGCCAGTACAGTGTCTGGGTGGTAGCAGTGACTGCTGCAGGAAGAGGCAACAGCAGTGAGATTATCACTGTGGAACCGCTAGCTAAAGGTACGGTGACAGTGCTTTTTAAAGCAATCCAGAACTTTACAATGCTAATTACTGTTATAATTGGCACATGGCTTCTTTATGCCTCATTGCTTACTGAGAGTGGGATTTGTCAGGAGTAACTTCAGTTCTCTCCAAAAGTTAGGTGACAACTCTCAGCTAATTGCCCAAGCTTTTGCTGTAGTCAGCAGAGAGAGAATGACGTGCTCCTCTAGGGGGTAATTCATCCCACCTACCTTAGAAGGAAATAAATTGCTTTTTGGAGCAATTTTTATCTTCTTTTGTTGGGTACAGAGGGTTTGCAGATGATCCCCCTCCCCTTCTGAATGTGTGTCTTCTTTTTCTTGGCATAAAAGATAACTTCTTTATCATTCCTCTCCTTACTAATATCTCTTGTGTACTCCACAAGTACTATCTTCTGTATAAAATGGTCTGATTAACATATCTAAACTCTGAACAATTGTTCTCAACTTGCATTAGCTTTGAAGTTTGCTGCTTCTATTTCAGATATGAAGAAGGGATAATGTGCCTCAAATCTTGCATATTTTTTTCCAGCTGTATAGTTGTTCTATTAAAAGATATTGCTTGGGCCCATGAATTCTGCCTTATCTGTACTGTGAGATGTGATGCTTACAACACTATATAGCACCTTAGCTTGCAAATAGAGACCTAACGTTTTAGACAGCAAAATAAGAAGAGTCCCATCAGTACTCAATCTCTACATGGGGTCTTCAGACTGATTTTTTTTTCCCCCCACTCAAACTGGTAATATCACAGCATGTGCCAGTATGAACAGTTCATTGCGCAGGTCCCTAGAGTTGCAAAGTTAGATGCATTTAAATGACTTTACAAGTTTTACAAGCCTGGTAATTCTTCAGTCATGTGGCTAATGACGTAGTAATGTAAAATAAAGTGTCTAGTGCTTTATGATGACAGATACTTTCTAAAAAAGCTTTGAAGAACTTCAGCCAAATGCAACCAACATGAAAGCACTTTCTGCATGGAAGAGCATATAACATCTCCATAGGGAAGCTTGCCATTCCTACCTATCTAGGTGGTAGATAACCAGTCTGATGATGGAAAATTAACTGCCAGAGCTATTGTCTTGGCTGGCAGTGATGGTGTTTGGAGGGTACTATTTCAACACATGACATAGCTTCCCAATGCATAGGAGTTGCAGACAGGGTTCCTCGGGCTTGTGATGGGAAATTTCATGTCTTTTCTTTGCCCCTTCTCTAGGCTAATGTTTTTATCACATGAAATGGATATTTTTCAACATTGCTGGGAGAAGTCTACAGTAACTACTATGTTACTACTGTAGATCACAATGAACAATTTATCAGTGTAAATACGGGGAGGGTCTAGCAAGGTAGAGAGGCCTACCTAAGCTGGAACAAGCAGGAAAATGCTTGCCCCCCATGCCATTGCTTACAGGTTTTTTTCTGTCAGCTGAGAAGAGTCACTTTCACTTTCTGCTTCTTTCTGGCATTTTTTGCACAGTCTTTCAGATGATCCTTTCTCTTAGTAGCTACACATTGTTAATAGAGTGACCTGAAGAATTTCTGAAAGGCTATGAAATGTCTGAAGGACCTGAAAAATCTGGAGCTTTTCCATTGATTAATTTCTTGTAGGATAACTGCATACTGCATTATGAACAGCAGTGACACCAAAGTTGAGATCTTAAAAAGTGGATGAGGAGTGTAAAGGACATCTGTGAAGGAAGCTCATGAAAAAACACCTCAGGGAAACAGGGCAAAGGTTTCAGCGTGCTTCTCCTTTTAGGCCAGCTGTTACCTCTGTGTAATAAATGGGTGGTGATGAAAACAAAAAAGGGAAACAAAAATAAGCATAAAAATAGATGCTTAAATAAGAGCAAAACCAACTGGTCAACAACATGGTGCAATACTAATAGATTTAGGATACAGGCAAACCCAGGATTGTGCAGGGACCGCTGCACATAACGCACTAGAAGTTCTCTTTCTCCATGTCCTATGCATTTAAAAAGGAGGGAAGTATTCAGACAAGATGAACGCAGAACAATGCAGTTTGCAGGTACCAAGATTCATAACCTCTAGTTATGAGGAAATGTAGTATGCGATTTCTCTCAGTTTGCCAAAAACAGAGAAGTTACAAATTGACCTTCGTGTACTTAAACTGAGCAAGCTTACTAGAAACTGGAATTGATTCTGCTCCTCCAAAGTTAATTTAACATGATTCATGATGACAAATAAGTGAACTTAAAAACAGCTTGTATGAGAACACAAGGGCACTTTAAGGAAAAATAATTAATTACATCAATGCAGACAAGTCAGTGTGAACAAGGCTTTATTTTGAAGGAGGGAAGAGTGCATCCAGTCAGTGTTAGACATAGTAGTGATACTCCAATATAAAGTCTGCATTAGATGATGCTCAGGACAAGCCTCTCTTACATGCACTTAGGACTGAAAAAGTGCTGAGTAATCAATTTGTGGAGGTTGTAATGGATCCTAGGAATACTGAGAGATAGCAATTTTATGAACTTTGGATGTAGCCAGCTTAGAAATTATTGTATCACGTACAAGATTTCCTGTATGAATGCATTGCTGGACCTTTTAGAGAGCTGGGAGGAAGTGGTGGTCAGTGATAAGGGCAGTGGACGCACAATGAAGAAGGATGGGCAAAGCTAATAGCCTTGAAGACCTTTCTCACCCCCCAGTACATCTGAAGCAAGTAAAACATCACAGGGCTAGAAGGAATTATAGCTAAGAACACCCTACAGGCCATTACTGTGAAGTTGCTTTCTTCCTTTTTTTCTCAACTTATTTCACAGTAATTGTCCAAGTAATGATACCATCATGACAGCTAATGAGAGTTAACTTTGAATTGAATTATGTCAACTTAATTATAATCTCTTTAAGAACCCCTTTGAGAACAATGAGAATGTCTAGGTAGGGGTCTGATGTGAAATGGATAGTACAATTTAAATGAAAGCTTAATTCAAGTTAACATTTCTTTCTTTAGTGTCCATTTCTCAGAACAGATTGTTACTCTCTGTAATTAACTGACAAAAATAAGCAAAAAAAACCCCAACAAAAAGAAAATAATCATGGCAATGAAAGTTCAGTCTCCATGTAAGCAGGCTGCACCCCCGCCCCTCAAATTATGCTTCATTGCTGACTTGAAAGTTGTAGGTTTAGCCTATCAAATATATCTAAAAGACAGGAAATTTGCATGCACCTTGTTCCTCTTATTTCCAGAGCATGACTGGTGAAGAATGGCATTTGGCAGCACATGATGATAACAGATCTAGACCCATGACAATCTGATCCTCTGGGGAGAACTCTCTGACTTTAATATTGAGTTTCCCCTGTTCTTGTAGACTACCTGAGCATTGATGTTGAACAGACTTGCCTCCTAGTCTATGTTGCTTTGTGTGTTTAATGTTTTTAAATAACATGGGGGGCTCACATGGTAGTACACACACCCCATTGGTCTGTTTCTTTAATGGTTCATCATACTGGAATACACAGGATATTATTCTGTGAGAAAGTCAATGAAAGAAACTCCTGACCCAGGGTATTCACTGATGGCTTTTGTATATGGATTGAGCTGCAGTGAACTGTCATAGCTCTTGTTCAGTTTTCCTATACAGTTTGCTTTTAAAATTCAGTTGTGTCCTCTAGAGAAAAAAAAAAAAAAAAGTATGTTACAGCCTCTTGCAAAGAATATCTGCCTGTTTCTTATTCTATGGCAGTAAGTGTAGGTAATAGGATTCATAATTTAAACAAATAAACATGCAGAAAACTGCATTAGCATAAGAGTACACTCTTCTGTGAAGGCACCTCTTTATCTTCAATCAATGATTGGGTAATTTGAAAAAAATAGGAACACACAGTGCTAATCCAGTACTATGCCATCTAATGTAAGGCTAGTGGTTAGTCAGTAGGCATGTGGGTAGCTTCGATAACAAAGAGGTAAACCCTTGCCGCTGAATTACCCACATGCTGTGTAAAGCTCCCTTGGCTCTAAAGTGAGACATCTGTGAGATTCAGATGCCTGTTAGCATTTCAAACCTATTGCCTTCAGATGAATTTCACTAGACATCTATTTTGTTTCTAGTTTTCTTCTGTTTGTGTACCTGTTAGCAGTCTCAGAACATTATTGGAAGCTAAGCTATAAAGAAAATTGGAGTTAAGAACTTCAGTGCTGTTTTACCTTCTCTTTTTAAAGCACTCGGTACATGAAAGGAATAAGACAATCCATAGAAAGCTGTGGGTACTTTCACAAAAATAGTGCGGTATGCTTTTGTAATATGCACTTCTGAGTTATGATCTCTGATCTTACCACTGGCTTAGACTTCTGTGAGGCTTGTGTTACTTCCACACATCACTGTAAAATGGGACACACAGGATATTGAAAACCAGGAGCTACAATATAAATGCTCTTTGGAGATCTGATATCCAACCTATGACTTAAGGAAGAATTCACATTGAAATAACTGCTAAAAATAAAGGGATATCACAGAAAGTTTGCTAACCGTGGTGCCATGCCATGCTGAAGGCTTCAGCAGGATTCCCGCATTACATATGCTTTGTCCTAAAGTAACTGGCAGCAGTTGGAAATAGCTGGATATTTCGAGAAACGCTGGAGATGTGGGAAAGCCAGGAAGAAACGGATTAATAGTTAATTTTAAATGAGTTTTCAGGCTTCATGTTACTGAGGGAATTTTGCATGGAGCAAGAATTCAACTTTCTAACCACCATTGCTCAGAATGCACTGCAGCTACTAGGAACAGTCCAGATGCTTACAGATGTGTTTTGTAGATATTCACAGCTGACAGCATCTCCTGCTGCTTTTTAAAGATGGCGTGAGTACCATTAAGCATCTCCTGCAACAAAAACCTGGCACCACTGAAGACAAATAAGCCTTCTAACACTAACTTCAGTGGAGTCAGCATTTCACACCATGTCTCTGGGTAGACTGAGCATTTTTCTGTTTCAGTTTGCCTTTGTTAATAAGCCCATGGGTTGTGGCAGTATAGGCCTGTGTAAATCTTTTCTAGAAGATGTGGCCTTAGGAGTGCCACAGTAGCAAACAAGGCTGTACCATGAGACTTACCCACTGACCAGTGTCTTCGTATCATTCTGGTGTACCACCTCCTCAGGGCAGCACATGCCGCAGCACCGTTCTGCGGGGGCTAAACACTGGAGCTGCCAGAAGGAGGGAGCCAGGGGTCTTCAGCCGCTGTTTAGCCAGGATGGGACATGTCGATGCTTGGCTGTTAGGAAAGTAATGTTGTCCCATTAGCTAACTGTGACTTTGTCCATTACCCTAAATCTTTAAACAGCTACTTCTTGTGTTTTCAGTTAAAATTTTGACCAGAGAAAAATCTCTCAAGAAGCTTAGTCTTCAACAACGCTTGAAGAGAACATAGGCAACACAATCCAAACTGATCATATAATCTATGAAATCTTTTTATGAATATATCAAGTCCCACTACAGCCTACTCAAGTAATTTCCCTGAACTCTTCAAGGGCTGTTCTTTTATGCGTGATTTTTTTTTTTTTTGAGATGAAATGTCCCAGTTATATTTGATGCTGGCTCTCATTTTCGTGTTTTTCTAATTGGTGTCAAATGGGTTATTAAGTATAAATTCTGATCAGTGTGCAAGACTGAAATAGATCAGGATTAAAAATACAGTATTTCGTGTATCCTTATTCAGTATGTGCCTTTGAAATATGTATTTAGAGGCCAACAAGAAGTCTATTTCTGTCAAGGGTCATACTTGAGTAGTAACATACAATGAAGCTCTAACACAACCCTAGTGTTCCTGTATATTATAAACTGAAACTGCAGGAGTGATATTTATGTTGATATATTTAGGTGGTATGAGAGCTGACACAAATTAAACTGACTTAAAAGTTTGTTCATATTTGTGGACTTCAGATAGACACTGCAATGTACTAACACGTACATACATGAAGGTTTATTTTGCTTAATACCATAGGTATTGTAACAGTGATGTATCAATAATTTAACTTTTGTAAAATACCTGTCTACTGTGCACACTTCCTGCTGGAAGCTTGGAGAGAAACATCCCTTGGACACAATTTTTATCCATAATTTCTACTATGAAACGCATAAAAATCAGTAAAGATGATCAATAACTGATTTTGCTCTTTTTCTCTACAGGGACTCTTCCAGTCCTCCATCTATCTTTCTTTTAGTTATTTGTCTTCCATATACTAAAACTATAATATTTGTCCTTGAATAAATAGCTGATATTATTAGTTAAAAGGAATTAGCTTCCTAAAAGCACAGCTGGAAGCAGATTGGTTTGGTTTTCCACATTTAACTCTGGATGTAATTTTCCTTTCCAAGGGCTATATGAATGAACACCTCATTTCAGTCTTTCATGCTCTCTTTTGCTCAGCTCCTGCCAGGATTTTGACATTCAGCGGCACAGTGACAACTCCCTGGATGAAGGACATTGTCCTCCCTTGCAAAGCCGTGGGAGACCCAGCTCCAACAGTCAAATGGATGAAGGATAGGTAACCAGCAACTAAATGTATAGCTCAAATAAAGCTCATTTGCTTAAAATCCTGAGGGCTGCAATAGGGGTGATCCTGGGTGACTGTGTCAGGAAGGAGAATGACCGTTTGCAGGGACTGCACACAGTCACGGTAGACGAGGAGTTCAGAAATTCCTTGAACTAAAACTAATCGGCTGTGGTGATTAGAAAGTATCAAAAGGGAGGAAGAGTTACGAAGAAGGGGTAAAGGTAAACATTCAAAACATAAAACTTAGGAGTCTTTTCTGGTTTAACTTCAGGCACACCAAACAGTTTTAGTCTGAGAAAACAAAATGTCTGATGCATTGAATCGTGCTGTGGAGTTCAGTGTACATGAGTTGCACATATCTTGTCTTCTGTTATTCTGTTTTGATCTTTAGTTTCACAGCTTGACAGAGTCACTTGGAAACACTCATGGACAATAATTTTCATCCAAGCAGTGATACTGCAGTGCTATGAAACCATCTTGTGCATTGATACAAATAGCTATTATTTTACAAGGATGAACTTTGTAGCCAGGAACTGCCTTTTACTCTTATTTTGGCACTTTTATGAAATAGCAGATAGTTAAGGAAGGAGTGAATTTCCATTTTCACTGAAATTGGGGCCAGGATATGTACGTTCTTTAAGCAAATGGTGTGTGTCTCCCAACAGAAAATAGTCCTTTGCTGTCTTTATTACAGAAGACACTTACCCTCCTTTTTTTCTTTCTTTCCCTTCTTAGATGCTTCAAAAAAAAATCCAATTCTGAGTAATTTTGATTGTAACTTCTTTAATGTATGCACTTTGTTTCCTGTGAGGTAGTAACGGGACACCCAGTCTAGTGATGATTGATGGGCGAAGAAGCATCTTCAGCAATGGCAGCTTTGTCATCCGTACTGTGAAAGCAGAAGACTCCGGATACTACAGTTGCGTGGCCAGCAACAACTGGGGATCAGATGAAATAATTTTGAATTTGCAAGTACAAGGTAAGACTATTGGATGTATCTCATTATTGTTATCACAGCTATTAACTGCTATGTGCTGGTAATGCATAGGTATGTCTGTTTGCAGGTGTACGTAAAATATTAGTATTAATGTGTATTAATAAAAATTTCATTCTTCCAAATTAATAAATAAAATATTATGCAGGTGTGGCAGGTTGACCCTGGCTGAATGTCAGGTGCCCACCAAAGCCACTCTATCACTCCCACCTCCTCAGCTGGACAGGGGAGAGAAAATATAACAAAGGGCTCGTGGGTCGAGATAAAGACGGGAGTGATCACTCACCAATTACCATCATGGGCAAAACAGACTCAACTTGGGGAAAATTAACTCAATTTATTACCAATCAACTAGAGTAGGGTAATAAGAAATAAAGCCAATTCTCAGAACACCTTACCTCCACCCCTCCCTTCTTCCCAGGCACAACCTCACTCCTGGATTCTCTACCTCTCCCCCCCAGCAGCACAGGGGGACGGGGATTGGGGGTTACGGTCAGTTCATCACACGTTGTCTCTGCCGCTTCATCCTCCTCAGGGGCAGGACTCATCACACTCTTCCCCTGCTCCAGTGTGGGGTCCCTCCCACAGGAGACAGTCCTCCACAAACTTCTCCAACGTGGGTCCTTCCCACAGGCTGCAGTTCTTCACGAACTGCTCCAGCATGGGTCCCTTCCACAGGCTGCAGTCCTTCAGGCACAGACTGCTCCAGCGTGGGTCCCCCGCGGGGTCACAAGTCCTGACAGAAAACCTGCTCCACCGTGGGCTCCTCTCTCCACAGATCCGCAGGTCCTGCCAGGAGCCTGCTCCAGCGCGGGCTTCCCACAGGGTCACAGCCTCCTTCAGGAACCCACCTGCTCCAGCGTGGGGTCCTCCCCAGGCTGCAGGTGGAGATCTGCTCCACCATGGACCTCCCTGGGCTGCAGGGGGACAGCCTGCCTCACCGTGGCCTTCCCCACGGGCTGCAGGGGAATCTCTGCTCCAGCGCCTGGAGCATCTCCTCCCCCTCCTTCTTCACTGACCTGGGGGTCTGCAGGGTTGTTTCTCTCACATGTTCTCACTCCTCTCTCCAGCTGCCTTTTCTGTCTATCCCAGCAACTTTTTTTCCCTTCTTTAATATGTTATCCCAGAGGCGCTACCACTATCACTGATGGGCTCGGCCTTGCCCAGCGGCAGGTCCGTCTTGGAGCCGGCTGGCACTGGCTCTGTCGGATGCAGGGGAAGCTTCCAGCAGCTTCTTACAGAAGCCACCCCTGTAGCCCCCCGCCGCTACCAAAACCTTGTCACAGAAAGCCAATACAGCAGGTCATTCTGATTCAGTCATCAACATTCATGATATAGCAAATGTTTTGCTTTTGGTGGAATGATTTGCACACTTGCAGTTAAGTCTCTATGTAAGATTTTGTAGGACTGAAAACAGAGTGTTCGCATTCAGTTATCTTCTAGTCCTTCACACAGAAAATATCAGCTTATGCCTTCTCCTTACAAATATTACATGTATCACTTAAATATTCCAAAATTCAGAAAGAGCTGAAGGCCTTTACTTTAGCTTCTTGAAAGCTATCAACAGAAATTTGCCTTTGTACTGAGACCTTGGACAAAAACAACCTTATGCAAGAGCAGAATTTTATTGATGGTGAATATGAGGAAGCATTTAAAAAGAAACACCAGTACACCTTCAACTAGTGCATACTACCAGCTGCTTTTTATATGGATGTTGAAATGTATGTAATGTATCCATTATGGTGTTGATATGTATAAAAGCAATGACAATACAAGAATACACATTAACAGTAACGTGAAGCAGAGCATGTGTATTCACACACCAAGAATTCACTATGCAGATTTCCTTGCTCACTTACACTAAAGTAGATCCTAAGAGTGCTTCAACTGACTGCAGATTGTTGTACCAGAGGGAAGCAAATAACTGAGTTGGGAATATGGGCCATGCTGTGGCCAGTCACTCTTCTGTCCCTTGATACACAACCCAAACTTCTAGTGCAAACACACAAGAACACAGAAAGAGATTGTTTCAAGTGCAGCCCAACTCCCTCTGCATAAACCATTCCACTAAGCCTTGAAACAAATGCCATAGCATATATTAATTTACCTACAATCCAACAGAGCCTAAAGATGCTCTTCTGCAATGCTTGAAGCAAGACCACAACAGGAAGTAGGGAGAGAAAACACTACCAAATGGAAACCTTACATTTATATTTCACTAAGTACTTTCGTAATTTCATATCCTTGCTGTAACTAAAAGCAAATCAAAATTACTTCCTTGAGGGACAGAGAAAGACTGGCATTTAATATATGGGACCACCAGCTTTTGTAGGCAGGGTGAAGCCATGATGAAAGGTTTTACAACAAATCTTTCACAGTATAGTGTGTGCAGTCTCTCTCCATAAAATCAGCCAAATCAGTGAGAATAGTGGAACAAATCCATCTCACATAGGGAATTTTCCTTTAGAGTATAAGCTGTCTTTTTTGTTTTCTTCAGCACTGTTTAGCCCTGTGAGGGCAGTAAAATCAACTTCTCTTTGAACTGGTCCATAGCTGTAAAGCAGCAGCCTCCACTTCATATCAGCACTCATTATTTTGCAATCTGATGACTTGAACGTGAACTGCAGCAGGGAGCTTTTCCTGCAGTTTCACTCTGCAGGTAGAGCCACCCCTTAAACACAGGCAAAGCAGGCAATGTCCTCTGGCAGCAGACTGCTGGACACAGCAGAGCATTTGTGACTTCTATCCTGTCTTGCTTACGGGCTGGTGTCTGTTGAGCAGTAACTACATCAGGGAAACGGCAGCTCCTGCCAGCAGCGGTCACCAACACCACCAGCCCCTTCCCACGCTTCAGTGGCGGTGACCGGAGGAGGTGTGACTGCCCTGTCGTCTCTCCTCCCTGGCTTTCCATCCCAGCGTTGCCACTGCTTCTCAGATCCCTTCCCATGACAGACACTACCCATGCCTCACTCCTTGTTCTTGAGGCAGCAAAGCTCAATTTCGTCTACAGTTCTGAGGAGCTTGGAGACCTCTAGTAACACTGGCTCAGAAAACAATCTGTAAAATGAGCCAGACACAGTGCTACTGTGCATGACCAGAGCAGTGCAAAGGATTAGAAATAGGACCTTCCTTTTCTCCCCCTTTCAATTTCTGAACTCACAACTGCAGATGTAAAACACTTGGGTGAAGTATTAGTACATATTTACCCTTCAGGGCTCTAACAAATATTTGATTAGATCTTTGAAGTTTCAGCTGCCTTTCTTCTCTATTTTAGCAAACACTATCCTCCACAGCCTTACTGGTTTTGTGCCATGGTTCTGGTTACCTCACTTGTACAGCAGGACTAGCTAAATGGTTCAGGCAGAAGTCAAAGATGAGCTCTCCAAACTGTAACTATCATATGATCATATTGGCTCATGATAGATTTGTCAAGGGGAAAAGAAAGCTGGCTACTCTGCCACTTTCTGCCCCTGACCATTGAGTTCTGGAAACCTGGACACTACACACTGGTGTAATTTGGGGTTACTTAGGCTGAGCCTAAACTCAGTTCCCAGTCCTGTTTGCAGTCCCAGTTCCTTGTACAAATTCCGAGTCCCAGTTCTCCCTACCCTGGGCAACTTGTTGAGATATAGCATGGCTCCTTCTCTGCCCTGTCAGGCTGGATTTTCCTCTGAAGGAAACTGGACACTGGGCAGAGGATGGGAGATGAGACCTCTGTCTTACGCCTGCGCTCTGTGAGGAGCTGGTCCTGGGAACCATGCAATTCTCTTGTCCCACAGTTTAGACAGAGCCATAATGTTTATGGGGAGCAGCAAAACTGAACTGTTGCCAGGTTTGTTCAGCCTTTGCTGATAGAGTTGTGACTTCTTTATACCAATAGCCTCAGTGAATAGATGGTGTGATCTGGAAGAAGTATGTATCTGCCTCCGATCACAGATCTACCTATGCTACCTAGTTAGCACTCACAGTTACACTGGCAGAAACTCTTGTTATGCACTTTTTTTTTTCTTCTTTTTACTTTTGCAATAATACCCTGCAAACACATGCATGAGTGGGGCATCATTTGCAAGTGGACATCTGTTTTCCACCACTAAAAATTTGGCTTGTCCCTAAAACAGATATGGAAAATAATGAAAAATAATGATTGGGTAGCTCATATGTCATTTAGGTCTGACAGGACAGATACAAAAATTCAGAGAAAAGCAAGGGTTAAGAACTGAAAGACACAATTGTGTTGAAAATTAAATATAAAAAATGAAATCTTGTCTGCTCTTGTCTTAACCAAGGATGTCAGCTAAACAGACACTTTGACAGAAATAATTTGCATTTTTTGCAACTCAAAACAGTGATTTGATAAACGACTGTTAGAAGGGATTAAGATCACATCTAATAATTTGAATCTATTTTCTATTTTTAACTATTTCCCATCTAGTTCCACCAGACCAGCCAAGACTCACTGTATCCAAAACTACATCTTCCTCTATCACTCTTTCCTGGATACCTGGAGACAATGGTGGCAGTTCTATCCGAGGTAATATAATTCAGGTTAATTGCAACTTCTTAGTAAATTATCATATGTTGATAGGATTAGTATATAATTATGAATGGCTACCAAAAAAAAAGAAAAACAAAGCAATCTGTATTGCTGTCAGTGCTTAATGTGCACTATCATTGTGATAACAGCTTTCAGTAAATTGCAGTTTCTTTTTGTGGTGGTTTAATCACAGATTTAATCACTCTCTTCCAGCATACCCTCAGCTGTTATGACAGTTACTTTCTCTGATTTTCCAGACATGTAATTGCTAACCATTCATTTTTGAGGGTCCAGGTTCATCATCTGGTCTTTGTTGCTGATTGAAGGGTATTTAGAAATGCCTATCCCTTTCTTTTCCCTTTGAAAATGATCATAAAAATGGTATTTAAGCTATCGTAAGGGTAGGCAAACTGTATTGCCGGGTATCTTTTAGTCACGGGAGAGCTGTATGTCTCCCTGTGCACAGGATTTTTCTAGTTTTATTAGGTCTTTAAAATGACTTGTCATATTACCTGCAGAATTTGTGGTTTGTGTCTGGCTTATCATTGCCATCTGTGTTTTTCCTCCAGGTTATATTTTGCAGTACTCAGAAGATAACAGTGAGCAGTGGGGTAGTTTTCCCATTAGCCCTAGTGAAAGGTCCTACCGTTTAGAAACATTGAAATGTGGCACTTGGTACAAGTTTACTTTAACTGCTCAGAACGGAGTGGGGCCAGGACGCATCAGCGAGATCATTGAGGCCAAAACGCTTGGAAAAGGTATGTTGATTTCCATCCCCTTTGCTCACCTAAAGCTCTTGCATTCTGCTGTAGATCTTGGTTTGATGAGAAGACAGACTTGGATATTTTAATATTACTGGCTTTGGAAACATTTCCAGATGTGTCCATGCTGTGACAGAAGAAGCTGTCGCTGCGGGACTTGAAGCCATACTGGCTGATATTCTATCCTTATTTCTCTAATAATTTTTTTCTAAGATGGGTTGGCAGATATTTGGGAAAGGAGTGTCTCCACTGTCATAGGCTATAGCAATTCCAACTACTGCTATTGCCATAAGGAAATTTTTTCTTCTCTTCTTGAAAAAATTCAGGGGTTTATTTGTCTGGATGTTGAAGGAAGAGGGGGGAGTATATTTATTTGTGGAGGAAATAGAGCCAATGTCTTATTTCTGCTCCAAGCTGGTATTGCAGAAGCCATGCAAGCAGCACCCTTTGGAACAGGATAAGTGTTAGAAACAAAGCAAAAGTTTGCATAAAGCTCTGCACATCAAAACAGCCAAAATTTGTGGAATTCTTAGCTAACTCAGCAATGTGTCCTGCTTGCTGAGGGTAGTTCCACCTTGCACATATGTGTCAGAATTATGAGGAAATTTGGCAACAGACCCACTTAAAGATGCAGTTTAGGAAGTTTTACCGCTAAGTCAACAAAGCGCAGTAGTTTTGCATAATGGTCTGAAGATCACCTCATCTTGCAGCTCTTCACCGGTTGTAAGAAATACTCTCATTTGGGAGCATTTTCATAATGAAGATAGTTTACTCTGATAGGTATGTCTGCCCTTCTCTATGCTCTTCATCACACCTGTGCTGTTGCAGATCTCCCAAGCATCACAGCAAGGTGGACATTTCATTTGACACTCAGTGGCATAGGGAAGACCTTGTATGCAGTAGATGTGAATGGTTTGACTTGCTGAAGCCCAGGGGAGACTGCAGGTCAGCTGCATACATGCTGAGATTATTGGTGGCCAGGGAGAATGGTCTGCTGACCTTAAAGAAAGGGACATTTAAAGAAGTAGAAGTTGAGCATTCTTATTTTCATTGCATAAAAGTAAGGTTTGCATATGCTTCAAATAATGTCTAAATGGATCATGAGAAAGCAGATCTCTCAACCTCTTGAGTTTCTCTGGGACTTGATATATATGCCTGGAAACTACCTGTGTTACATTTACAGAGTGAATCAGGTACAGTGTGAGTTAGAATGCTGAGATCATTCTTAGTCATGTAAGAGCTCCAGAAGCATTTCTGTCCAAAGCTATGAACAGAGCCAGTTGAAATAGTTCATAACACATGGCAGGAATCACCACTTTTGTTTAGATTCCTGTAGAATTTAGAAAAGAGAGTACATTTCGGTACATCTCATCAAAGCACAAGAATGGCAAAAAGACCCCCATAGGATAAGTTATGCTTTATTATATAGCATATATGTATGCTATATAATATAGATATATAGATATCTACTATATAGAATAAAATAGCACATTAGAGATTATTTTCATCACATTAGATTCCTATAGTAAAAATACTGGTTTTGGTAAGCGGTTAGCAATAATACTTTTAAGTACACTACAGCAGTATTTAATATAAATAACATTTGTTGATGACCTGTCTTGTCCACCTACTCTCATTATTTCAATTCTAAGATGCCATTTTTACTGTCATTACTCCTGTATTATGTATTACTGTCAAAAAAACTTTAATGTCTGTATCAACAGAAACCAACATTTGATCCCAAATCAGGACAAGTAAATAGAAATGTCAGCCTCTTTCTGAATGGAAACTTCTTAACTCAAAAATACAAAATTCAAAGTATATATTATTTTCAAATGTTTCATGTGCAATGTCAACATATTAATATTTTTAAAAAATTTATGTTTACTTGCAAGTTCTTCAAAATTGTAATTTTCTGCAAATGAAAGCCTCTGTACTCTCAAAAAAATTGTGTTCAATTTCACTTCAAAAGAAGACTAGAGCACCAGTGGACAATCTTCAAGTGTATTTGTCTTTTATAGTATTTCTATGTAGTGTTCTGAACCCTTTTTTTTGTCTTAGAAGTGAGCAGGGGCATTTACTGATATGAAGTGTCTGCACTAGATTTACAAGCTGGGTCACGCCAGTCCATGCAAACTGTCAAGTCAGGTCTATGCAGAGATGTATGGATATTTTTTTCACATATAGATTTGAAAATACAGGTTTGTGATTCTGGCACAAAGTATGAAAAAACATTTAAGGCACCAGAGGAAAAGAAGTTGAGTGTATAGATATTAAGTTTAAGATGATGTTAAGACTGTCCTAGAAATTATTCTCTTAATTTTATATTTTTGAGAGTCCTGTATCTGTAATACTTAAGCATTTTGCTTGAACTATATCATTGCTTCTAGAGCCACAGTTTTCAAAGGAACAAGAGCTCTTTGCTAGTATCAACACCACGAGAGTGAGGCTGAACCTGATAGGCTGGAATGATGGTGGCTGCCCCATCACCTCCTTCACCCTGGAGTACCGGCCATTTGGGACAACAGTCTGGACAACCGCTCAGCGGACATCCCTGTCAAAGTCCTACATACTGTACGACCTGCAGGAGGCAACCTGGTATGAACTGCAAATGAGAGTGTGCAACAGTGCTGGCTGTGCAGAGAAACAAGCCAAATTTGCAACACTCAATTACGATGGCAGTAAGTATATCTTTTTATTTATATCTGAGATACTGTTTTTACTCTAGTTTCTTGGGTGATTTTTTTTGCTTGTCTTTCTTTTTCTCCCCCATAAAACCCTTTTTGAACCTGCTAGCCATGCTGACAGAAGGATAACAGTCTCAAAGACATAAAATGCCTACTGATTTCATGACAATAGGCTGCCAGCAGAAAAGAAGAATTGTTTATTTGGCCTCACTGAGGAAAAGCTCCAGCACCAAAGTCAATCAACCATGAGACATGTAACAATAGGACACTAGGTGTCATTAGTTCCAGCGGTCTCAGAAGCACTTGCTAGTATTTCATGCATCTCTTCCATGAAATTTTTGTCTCCCATACAATTGGTTCCTGCAGCCATTCACAGCACCGACTGGCCTCATTACTATTCCATGCAATGTCCTTGTGACACAGCTCAAAACCCATTAAGGGACACAACGGAGCAGCTAACTAGCTTGTCGTCCAGGAAAGCCTCCGGACAACACCCTCCAAGGGCAAAGCAATGACAATGCTATTATCCCTACTTACAGACAGGGGACAGTGAAACTAATGGCCGTGACAGATGGCTCTGTCATGCCCAGCAGCAGGGCACGGGGGATGAAGGAATTGTTGCGTCTTGCCCTTCTACCAGGGGTTAGCGCCCACCCTGCAAAAGCCAGAACAAGAAGGCAAGAGGAAACATGCCAATTTGTCAGTCGCTCCAGCTCGTATCCTGGCATGTTTATTGAAAGTGGTGGTGGCACATGTGTGCTTTTGCTGGCTTTATAGTGGGAAATGGATGTATTTCTGGCGAAAAGGCAGTACAGATGGCTCCAGATGGCAATCTCTTGAATTGCTCTAGCGTGAATTGCCAAAGCTTTTCTGGAGACACTCAGTGTAAAATGTTGTTGTGTTGCCAGGGATATTGTGCTGTATCGTGCAACCACTTGGCAACATCTGTACTGTAAATTAAACAGCAGGATTAGTGAGCAAGTTAAAACAAGAACTGGTAATTGTCCAGCGACAGCACCAATTTGCTAATTGTTCATAACTCTGTGTTGGTAACACATCTCCCTGCCACAGTTTTGTCCTACAGAAGCCAGCAGTCTCCAAGACAATACCCATGTATGGTTCAGGGAAGAGCAAGAAACAGGGACCATTCCCAGTAAGAAGTGTGGGATATGAATCAGGCAGGGTTTAAACCTCAGCATCTTCCACATCCTCTCATGCTATCCCAGTTTTTGCGCTAGGTACTCATCAGTTCTTGCAGATAATTAACAACACATGCCCTCACAGCTCACCCTTTTGCAAAAAGCACATCCTTTCATCTTTTTCTGTGAAAATATAATTTTGGTAAGCTGCCACACAGGCCTCATGTTATTTCAGACAGTCTAAAAAATTAAGAGAAAGATTTTGTCTCAGCACTTTAGAGGCCTACAGGAAACCAAGATCCAAGCAGTTATTATACAAATGCTGCCAGGTCTTGCCAGGTAGACTTAGGACCTGTTTTACTGAGCAGTATAAAAGTTGTCAATAATAACTGTTTCAAGTATTATGAGTTAATTTCTTGCCACTCTACTTAGCCTATCCTCTTTTCTTTCCAGTACCTTGCTACAGGCAGCATCCAACTTTCAGTGATCATTTTTTACATCCACAGTTATTGATACATATATATGACTGGGGCAAACAGTCTTAAGCCATACCTGAAAATGAGATTATATGAAAATGCAGGTCCAGAGCCTGAAACTCTCACTGACAGCAGTGAAATCAAATGTATTCTTATGATGAACTGGTTTGAAATGTTGTCAGACTCTGCTTTTTTGTTAGGTGATGATACTTAGCATGGTTTCACACACTGTGACCTGCACACTGTTTGATTTTGTGTGTTGCTGTATGGCATCTTTAAAAGTGAGATAATGAAACAATAAAAATGTTTGTAGCATTAAATTTCCTGGGCCACTGCTTCTGGTCAGCTAGAAAATTTCTCATTTACAGCATTAATGGTTTTGTTTGTCAAGCATGCCCTGCCAGGACTATAGTGTGCCTTAGAGAGGCAACATGTTCTCAAACACTGACCGCAAGTTTAAGAGAGGAAAACATGGATAGAAAAACAAATTTCAGTTTCCAAATTTTCTGAATTCATTACATTTGATGCAGAAGGAAAACGATAAACATTATTATTATTATTATCATTATTGAAAATTAAGATAGTCTGTTTCCACATAAAAGATTTCATAGAAGAACTATTCCAGTGCTTCTAAAGCAGAAGTTGTCCCTACAGAATCCCAGCTCCTCATTCATTTGTTCCTTAGTAAGCTGTGTAGGCTTAAGGCACTTCAGAGCTGGAAAACAGTGTCTGATTAGAAATCAACATTTTCTGTCAATACTTCACACAGAAACTTTTGCTTTCATAGAGAGTGAATTTTTCATTTACAGAAAGCATGCCAGTGGAAACTTCTTGGCCAGCTCCACTTTTGAGTGCTGACCCTACCTCTACCATTGATTCGTCTTGTGATGTAAGATTAATCCCTTCCAGCTTCTAGGGGTCACAGCTGCCCTTAGGATAAAACAGATGCAGGAGGAGTACTTTGAAGATTAGATAATATGTGTATGAAAGTTCTAGGATACCAAATGCTAAGAACAGGCCTAGGAGCTTTAGCAGTCTTAAGATGAAGCCTTTGTAAACTTCGTAGAAATCCTTGAGTTATGTGGTCTTTCAGTCATTCTGTTTGGAGTGCAGTAGCTGATTGTTATCTGTGATAGAGCTCCTGAGAAATACCATGGCTAAGTATCCTTTACCTTAAATCTCTTCGTAGTGAATTAGGTCAAAAGGTTAATGACAGATCTACGTGCGGCTTTTTGCTTTCTGTTCATAGATATTTCAGCTAACCATTTTCAGCTTACAGATTTTATGACCTTCCTGCCCCTTGTTTTTCAGAACATTTGCACTCAATACTTAAGGAGTTATTTTTAGCAATGTGCAGCTGTAGTGTGCAGCACTACAAGCAAAGCAGCTTCCTGACTCAGAGATCAGCTACTCAGTAGCCCTGACATTAAATCAGATCAGCTTGCTAGCTGTTCTAAACTATGTTAACTGATTCTAGCCCACCAGGGGACTTCCTACCATGAGGACCAGTTAGGACATGGAAAATACTTGGTAGTCCTAAAGTCACAAGGTGCAATGGGAGATGCTGGAAGGGCTGCAACACAGGGGAAAATGGGGCCAGAGACATTCAAATTACAGCTTCTATGAAGCATCAGTAAAGCAGGCTAATAAAGGGCGATGATGGTGAATTGACCTGGAAAAAAAAACCTCCCAAATTTCTGGGACTGTTCTGAGAAAAGCTTTGACTATTCCACTCATAGCCAACACCTAGAATGACAACAAAAGTTTAAATGGTGTTTTCTCAATGGATAGCAGGTTCAGTTTTGGTAATTTCTAATACAATTGCTGAATATCCACAAATGGATAATGTGAAGGATATATAAACTTGCAGTATGTTTTTTTAATTAAGCTTGTACTGCCTGTATATAACATTATGAGGTTTACACTTTATTTGGAAGAGGTATGGAAAATGATAATCACTTACCTAAACACTTAAGATTTAACTGAAATTAAGGCCACTCTTAATTTGATTTTCATTAAAGTATTAAGAAGAGCAAGACATAATTTTAGGTAATCTTGAACCCAACAGTCCTTAGCCAATCGTCTGTGTGACTTTAATTCAGAGCAAAATTTGGCCCTTTAGTATTCAGGAGGGTTTAGGAGGATTTAGAGGCAGTTATTAGTATTACCTTCAGGAGCTTGAAGTCCTTTCCATTTCTTCATCTGATCATTTTCTTTGCCTTTAGAGTAGTGCAAAAACTGCATCTCAGTTAAGACAAGATAAAAAAATCCTGCTGTGCATTTATTCCAAGAAATGGAAAATTAGAAAAAGAAGGAAAATTATGGGGAAGAACTGCAATGGAACAGTAGAAAAATATTCAAAATGCAATTGTAAGAAAATAAATTTTCCAAAGTACCTGATATAGGTTTGGATGGTTGTACCTTTTCTGTTTTCCTCCCTTTAGGGAACTACTCTTCTCATTATATGCAACTCAAATAGCTCTTCTGAAAAAATATGACTTAGAATTCTACATTTTCACTGTGGTTATGGCATCACATTGTACTACATCATAGCACAATTTTTTTTTCTTATACTGTATGGTACATAATGAGATATAACTATATCGCTCAATGCAGCAATTAAAATGTAAAAAGGATGTGCCTGTTTTTCTATCTCACCGTCCTATCCTTTTAGCAAGTAAGTAGCCACTTTTATGTTTCAGTAGCTGGTTAAAATTGAATAGCTTCCATCGAAAGTCATCACAGTTCACAATACTTGCGTGTTTCTACCCATTTCAAACAAATCTGCATTTTATAGCCTCATTTGTGGTTGCATTCAGCAGTTTAATAGTAATCAGGAAATGAGTGAGAAGTCTTCCATGACTAAACAGCCTTCCAAAGAAAGTGCTGCATTCTTCTCACATCCTTTAGAAGTAAAGAAAAAAAGAATGGAAAAGTTCAAGTATTATATATCACCGGGAAGCTAGTTATATTCAAAATGCAAATATGTCCCAAAATGAAAAAGTGAGCTGCCTGCCAATGCCAGTAGTTTGTAGATTCATTTCCCTCAATTCACTCTCAAAATTTGATTGTTTCTATCCAGTGTTACTCTCCTGTTTTACTGATGAGTATAATGTCAGCCACTCTTTAGCAAATTAGCATCAGGTTGGCTATCTGAATTTCAGATCAATATCACTGCTGCACCCCTAAGATGTGATATAAGAAAGCTTCTGTGCAAAGGATTCATCTGATGTATGTAGCACAAAATGAGCTTTGTCAAGTATGTTCCTTACAAAGAAAAGCCCAGCAGAAAGTATGAATATGTCGCAGCAGTGCTATTTTCCCATAGTAAGGAGTAACTTACATAGGTAGTAATTCTGAGATCTCTTACAGCTTTGTAATGGTTTAATATGACTTAAAATTAATCATAGCATTTGACTGTATAATGGGCATGGTTTTCTTTCATCAGTGAATGCACTTCTCGATTTCTGATAATCTGTGAGTCTCTGCAGTCAGCACCTTGTTACCAGTGTGACTGGTGACATGTGCGTGGCCATTACACATGCAAACGCAGCATCTGCCCTGAACATGACAAATCCGTCTTAATGTTCTGCATGCAGCTGAAGCATATAACATGCCATATTCCCTGAAAACTCAATCTTTTGTCTTCATTAATAGGCATCTAATATCATGACACTGTTTCCAGGTACAATCCCTCCACTCATTAAGTCAGTTGTGCAAAGTGAGGAAGGGCTGGCAACCAACGAAGGGCTAAAGATGCTGGTGACCATCTCCTGTATCTTGGTTGGGGTCTTGCTGCTTTTTGTGATGCTGCTGATCGTGCGGCGGAGGAGGAGGGAGCAGAGACTGAAGAGGCTGCGAGGTAAGATGAGAGCTGTGGCACTTATGTCTACATATGCGTATCCCCTGAACATGAAAGTACAAGTGGGGCTGCATGTGACCAAACTGTTCAATCCCCAGTTGGTATAATTTTCCTACAATATGTAACAGACATGAAGCAACAAAGCATATGTGTTTTCTACAGAAATTCCTTCTTTTTCTTTTGGTAGTAAGTTTCTAAAAAATCACTCATGTATGCATTGTTATTATTTTGCATGGGGGAAAGGACAATAATTGCCATGTGTTGGTGTTTGTTTGTTTTCCTTTCTTTGTTGTTGTTTGTTTCCCTTGTGAATGGTCTCAATAATCTAAAATCATATTTTTTTGTCAAAGGATAAAATCCAATGTTCTGAAGATGGGGGGATTTCAGTTTTCCAGCAGATGCAAACCATGATTCCCAAATTGTAAAGTGAAAGTAGCCACATGTTAGTAGGTTAGAAAACACAACCAGATATTCTCAGATTTGTTACCACATCTTTTTCCCTATGATGTGTTATAACAGAACTCTTACAAGAACACTTCATTGTTCACTGACCTTTCATTGTCACTGATCTGTACTTTTCTCCAATCCTTATTAAAATTCAGGTGTTTGCTATGTGAATAAGTTTTAGAACTGTGAATTTTTTCAACTTTATCAGTCTTCTAGTAAATACCCCTGGCTGAGCCACAAGCAGGTTTTTGACCCTTGCAGTCTGCCGCTTCTGCACTTGGCCCTGCATGTTTTGCACTAGCACACAACAGCAGACCTTACACTGAAGGTATTTGGGAAAAAAGCCTTTCAAATCACATACTGAATAAATAGAAAAGCAGTTTATAACCTGCAAAAATAAGTCTAATCATTTCCAAGAGCCACCAAAATGTTTAGTTACTTGTATTTTAACCAAAATGTGATTGTGATATATATTAAAGCCAGGACCAACCCTGTGTATTCCATCTCACCTTAGCACCTACGTGTCTTTCTTTTGGGTCTCATTTTGTCTTTTGTAACAATATTTTTGATGTTTTTACAAAGAGACAGGGATACAGGGATTTTAGGCATGGGCAAATTTGTAGATCAAAGAGGACAACTAGCCTTATGGTTCATACACAGCTCTGGAAATCAGGGCATCTGAATGCTTTAGCTTCTATAATAAATTTCTCATTCAAATCTTTTTAAGTCATTTACCTCTGTGCAGCTTTTTTCACCAAAAAAAAAGTGGTAGGTTAAGGGTGAAGAAAGTATTATCTTATCTTGTCAGAAATACTGTGGAATTCCATCCAGTAACAAGCAGGATATTTTGAGCTCCTTGGCTCCAGGAAATGATGGCTATGCACATTTAGTTTTTTCATGGTTTATTTACAAGTATTCATCGATTCTTGAGTTACAGTCCCTTAAGAAGGCTGATGATCACTGGCCAGTATGGCTTTTGCATAATGTAAGACTTCTCTGAATTATTTCCTCTAAGAATATAGGAATTTCAAAAAATATCTGAGCTTCACTTAAACATACGCAGTGGCAAAGAATTCATCAGTACTTTTGATAAAAGTCATCAGGATTTAACTACCGTTTCTGTAAAACCTGTGTCTCACTACTTATCTGAATTTGTCAAGCTATGGCTTGGCATCCCAGCCATCTGGTCCTGTTATACTTCTTTCTGGTGTACAAGGACTGAAATTCATTTTTGTATCATATTTTCAGTCTCTGAGGGTATTCCTTTTACATGGTGGTAACCAAGTAATTTCTTAATGTTTTAATTGGTAAATGAAACAGATGAATCTTCTTTAATTTTTCTCTCTAGTTTTCCCATCATTTATTAATTTCAAGGCTTTTATCTGGTCCCTTTGCAATCTTTAGGTAGCTTTCCTCATCTGTGTATGCTAGAAATTAACATAATCTTCCAGCAACAGACAGCATCAGATAGAGAGATAACAGCCTTTCTTCTTTCCCTTATGGTCTTCTGTCTATATCTGCAAGGATCACCTTTTTGGGTACAGTACTGTTTTAAGAATTTGCATTTAACATCTTATCCCTTGAGAGCATCTGACAATTCTCTGATTACAGTACAACAGGATAACATTCTCCATTGTATAGCTATGGTGTGTATTCTTGATATATGACCTCATACAGGTATCAACAGATACATTGCTAACTTGTGGCCAACCTACCTGATGATCCAGATTGTTATGCCTTAGTGACCTGGCATTTTCATATTTTAGCTACCTAATTCTTGTGTCATTTTCAAACTTTTATCAGATATTATTTCATTAACTCCAGACAACTGAAGTACCAACAGTGTCATGTCCTATGGTGCCTGATGAAAATTAATATTAAACAATGATTCTCTGCCTAAAATTGTGTTTTGGATATGTTGAAACCCATGTAAAATGGCTGCTGTGATAATTTTTTGTATCATGCTACTTTGCTACTAAAATATTTTGAGGTACCGAAACTTTGCTCTAGAGAAATATAAATATAAATATAATACTTTAACATTATTTAATAGTATCTCAGTGAGAGTTTCTTCAGTGTCATCAATTCTCAGTGAATTTTAATCTCATTTTTAAAAAATCAACTTTGTTTCACATGGCTGATTGACCACAAGTTTATATTGCTGGGCCTCAATTATTCCAACTACTTTAATCCATTTCATCAAGCTTCATTCCATTTTTTTCATCATTTTGCTCATTGCCCAGATCAGATTGATAGGATTCAGTAATTCATAATTTTTTTGTTCATTCTTTTTGAAGACTGATCCCATATTAACCATTTTCTGCTCTTCTGGAGGTTACTTCATGTTCTTAACGTCTTACTGACGATCAGTATTGCTGTTCCAAAGAACTCCTTAGTAAGTTCTCTAAAAAAATCCTATGTACAAGTTTTTCTCATCTCCTAACTAAAAACCCTGTTTTGCTTTAGTAGTTGTTGTGTTCAACTTTCATCTGAATTAGTTTTGAAATTGAAATCCTGTCATTATGACTTGATATGTATCACCTGGTGGGGTTTCTTTGAGGCACAGGACTCATTTTTCCCAAATCATGATTCCACCATCAACTTTCCTCTAGTCTACATCAGAAATAATAGTTCCCACAGTGGGACCTTCTAAAAGAATTTATACAAGTTACAGCTGTAATTCTTGCTTTTGTGGCTCCAGTAGATGTGTTTTCTTTGAACCTGCTTGACAAAAAGGAGTGGGAATTGCAGATTTATTTGCAGTACATTCTGTATGCAAACATTTGTATCTGTGCTTATAGACAATGGGTTTGTGACTCCAGTTTCTGTGGGGCAAATGTAGCATAAGGACAACAGTCTCTCCATTCCTAATCCTTTTACTCCTTGTTTTAGCACGTAGGGACAGGTAACTCCCTCCTCCTGTGTCACACCCAGTATGATTTATTTCTTGAGGAGTACTCTGTTTAGAAAGAAAGCTTAGTTTTCAGCAAAGCCTTGATTTTTGCTCAGTTTAGTAGTTCCACAGGTCAGGCCACAAGAAGGTCAATTGACTGCTGGAGTTCATGCAGCCATTCAGTAGGTCAGCATATATTATAACAGAGAAACCTGATGACTTACCACTCTTTCTCCTTACTATTAACCTAGCTCCACTACTACCATAATAGTTTTCCCTTTGTTTTTAAATCCAACTCACCTTAATCCAAGCAGAAAGTATCAGTGGAGCATGATAGTTCAGAAGTGCCAGCATACAAGATAAAACTGTATCACGGCCCCTGATTTCCCAGGGGGCAAGCCAAATGCGTTAAGAATTTTAAAGGTGGCTGCCCCAGTAAATGGAAGTAAGGGCTGCCGCTGGGTCCATGCCTGTTGGCGCAGCCGTGTGTCAAACCCACGGCGAGGAGCAGTTTGTCTTTTTCACTAAGGTATGGGGTGATATTTGGCTGGAGCGGGAAATCATCCCCTTCACTCTGTCATTCATGGCCTCCCTGAGCCCTGTTTTGCCCACCTGAAAGCTGGGAGATAGGATGCTGGCAGAGATACTGGCTCATTTTATGAAGAATTCTCAGTTTGCTGATCAAAACTATAATGTAGGAAATACACATTACAATCCGTATTCTATACTCATTGGTTTGTGAAACCAGCATTTCTCCTATAGCTGATGTTTTGGACACACTGTTACCATATTCAGTTGCTTTTAGGCTTCGGGATTTTGCTTTGACAGATACATAAGATCCCTTATCTTCTTGGGGTGTTTGTTTTGGTCCAGTCCTACACCGGCCTGTGTGTACTTGACAGCCATCATTAACTATAGTAATGCTTCTGACCATTGTAACTATCTGCTTGAATAATTAGCACATTCAAACCCTGCTGATGGAGTTCCTTTTTTTTCTGCAGTACTTCCTTATTCAGCTTTTGACACATAACATGATCTTGCATGATGCCTCATGTTATTTTTGATTGAAGTTGCACAATCTCTTTTGCATTTCTTTGACCAAGAATGCATATATGTTAATGTGCATTTGAATATGTGCCATATACATTTAAAGGTGAGGACATAACATTTTTTCCAGCTGCAGCATGGAACACAGCTATATGCTGTGCAGCACCTGAGAACATGTGAGGGAGATTTTTTGTCATTTAAACAAAACTAAAAAGCAAACCGAACGACATTGGGCCAAGCAACCTTCAACTTTGTCCCTTCAGCTTTTCTTGAGTTGTGAGTTACTAGCACAAGTACCCATAATCTTCACTTAGGGGGGCAGCAATTGCTTCACAAAAGCTGCTAGCTGAATGAAAACAATATTTGCATGTTAAATCACCCTTATTATATGTGCCAGAGGGAGAATGTGTGTAGTATCTTCATGATCCTAGCGCTGCTAGAATAACAAGAAGCATCATAAAGTTTGCTGAAAAAAACATGACTTGGAACCAGAGCTGCTTTGTTTTTTAAAGTGTTCTTCAGAAGAACTGGATCCCTTCCTGGGTCCTTAGAAGTCAGTAGCAAAACTATCTCTAGGTCATTTAGGAGCAGCAGCGGTATTTTTCTTTCTGACTGATGATAAAGACATTGTCTTCTACTATATAGTACCACTTATAAGAGTGTTAATAGCAAAAGGCAATCCCAAAGAAAGTGAAAAATAGAAAGTCTGAGTGCTTAAATGGAGCACTGTTTGGATTAGATGGGACATCTCAGATGAAGAGTCCTTCCCTCCACCAGGATTCTACCATGCTTTGTGCTGAAAAGGGATAGGGGAAGGTTAAAAATAAAGGAGTGGAAGCACAGAATTTCAGCTTCTCCAGTAGCAGGTGAGGAATAAAGCTTAAAACAGGCAAGCTGGTGCAGTGTCAGAGAAACAGAATGTAGAAAGTGGATGGAAGGTTTTGTTGAGGTTTTTTTATAATAAAAAGAGCCCTTTGTCCATTCCTTTTAAAAATGAATACAAATGTAGCCAAAGCAATGCATGAAGATAGGGGTTTGTTTCCACCTGTGTTCTCTGAATTTTAAAGGCAGGATATTTAATAGGATCACGGGCAAGCAAATTGTTGTAGGTGTAGAAACCCAAGAGGTGATTAAGGAATAAAAAGGTGAGATGGAGAAAGCAAAGGCAAATTCAGTAAATGGCTTGGCAGGTGCTGGTAGATTTACAACCAGCAGATAAAAGAATAAATTAAAATTTCATGTAATAGGAGAGTTGCTTGAAGGCTTAGAACTTGGAACTGTTTTCTTCTCAGATTTGCTTCCCTTGGTTGCACAAAAGGCTGCTTTGTTGCTGTGTGATATACTTAAGGACTCTGGAGTCAGCATTTTTAAGTGAGTTTGTTCAGCGGCAGACTGCAGAACAAAGCATAGCTGTCTATTTTTGCTGAATAATACTACAGAAATTATTATATTACGTTGACAAAGTTTTACGGAAAGCTGCCTGAAGAATACTTGGTGAACTAACCTTCAGCTGTGTCTTTTGATCTGAGAAGTACCAGAATAATTATATCCCCAAAGGATTTTATGGTAATAATAACAGCAATGACAACAACAGGAGGAATATTGCTCCTTCAGAAGCCCCTCGTTTTGCAGGGCTGATCCATGTGGGAATAAGCCACCTTCTGTTTTGTGTATAGACTGTCCTCTGAAGACCCAGTAGCAGTTTTGAATTATTGCTAGTGGAAAAACATTCATATTTGAGAACAACCAAACAAGTAACTCCTTGGTGACCTCCCTTGCTCAGACCTCCATGCAGTCAGGTTTGGTTTGGAAATGACAGGTTGGCAACTGCTCATCCAGCTTGGGTTTGGCTTCTGCCCAGAAATGGATGTCAACATTTTGTCTTCTTGCCTTTTCCTCCTTCCTCATCTTTTCAGTTGCTAGCTGTGGCATGAAGGAACAGAGATCCCCGTTATTGGTTAAACTGTTCCTACTTCTAATAAGTTTCTGTAGTTTTTTTCTAGTTAAGCCAATGGTAGCCTGTACTTCTTTAAGCATCTTTGGTGCTACTGATCACTAAACAGGGCTGTCTGGGACAGAAATGCAGTTTCAGCAAAAGTAGGGACTTCAGAGATGATTTTATTCTTGCCACTGATCTGAGAAACAACCGTGGTCTTAAAAAAGGCTGATTGAAATTACTTACTTCCTAAGAATCAAGCTATCAAATAGATTTTCATTTGTGATGACATTTCTTCTATTTTCTTCTAGATGCAAAGAGTTTGGCTGAAATGCTTATGAGGTAAGAATAGACTTAATGTTTTTAAATTGAAAAATGTCTGTCAACTATGGCATCATATTTAAAAATTATTATAGGAACAAACGGAGAAGTACACCTTCTATTCCTAAGTCCTTTTTCAAAACACACCATTTGACTGTTTGTTAAGAGCTAGGACACATTGCTGGTTAGCAAAGGGGAAAAAAAAGACAGTTTTGGACAGTATCTGTGAGGGAATACAATGGTAAAAAACTGAGAACTCTGTGTTAGTAGATTAAATTATAGAAGCTATGTAGGTCCATTTGGACATTTTTCCTATTCAGAAAAACATTTTCATAATACGTACCAAAGTAATTGCTCTTCAGAGAACATCTGATTGAAGGCAGTAAGTGCCTGGACGTGAATATCTCAAAACTTTACAGTTATATATATGTAATTCACTATTGCTAGCTGCTTATACCCAAAGGTATAGAAGAGCAGGTAAATCCATTTATTATTTTTCAGTTCTGTTCCATTAGCCAAGCATCCAGAAATCTAATTCAGTTGTTGAATTGCAACAGAATGACTATTCTGGCACCACAATTCCTTCAAAGATGGAAATTTCATCTCTTCAATGTTTATTGTTTTGTCTGGGGAGAATATTGAACTTTAAAACTGCTGCATATATTTGAAAACGGGAATCACCAAGGGATTATTTTTAAGTTCAAATGAGTTTAAGTTCAAAATTGGTTTTCTAGAAGATCTTTTTATTTTTAAGCAACAAATTTGAGAATGTCATAGATATTTTACCAAATGAACTGTACTCTAAACTTCCTCACCCATGATAAACTTCACCTGCTTTTGTAAGAATATACTTTCCAAAGACATGGTGACAGATGGTTTTAGTGTAAACTCAGCTTTAAGCCAATACATCTGAATAGTCCTACTGATGTTAACAAGACTGGTCATGCAGGTCAGGTCATACCCTTCCTACCTGCCAGTTAGAAATGCCTGCTAGCAGCAGATTGCAGGTTTAAGCAACTTAGGAAGATATGCTCTGCTATTTTTCACTGTTGCAGAAAACAGCACAGATTAGCATATGCAGCAAGCCTGTTCCCTAAAGAAACCCAGCATGGACTGGCTGAAACTCCTGGATGAAGATATTCAGTCCCGGTGACAACCACACATAACACCTCTGCAAGGCCATTTCAGAGTCTCACTCCTCTGACGCTCAGAAAACTCTATCAAACTGCCAACATAAGTGTCCAGTTTCAACCCATTTTTTCCTCTGGTGCTGTCAACCTTCAAATTAAAGAGCTTCTTTTGCCCTCCCCGCCTGATGCACTCAGAGAGCAGTCAGGTTCCTTCCCAGCCTTTAGTTCAGAGTTGGCTTTCTAGGTAACTCATCTGCCACTGTTTCTTTTTGCTTTTCCTTTCATGGACATTGAAATATGATCAAGTCGGTTTCCCTCATCTCATTTATTAACAAATAATCTTGGTTTTATTAAATACTCATATTTTATATTTCTCTTCTAAAAGTGTGAACAAAGGCAAATGACTACCAAAACAGGACTTTAGAGGAAATAGGGGATATAGGCCTACATTTGCAGACACGTCATAACTTGGAGCCCTCAGAATGATGCTGTATAGGAGAGCCTGCTTTCTACAGGCTAAATGCTGTGTCACTTGTGATAAATATGATATACCTCCAACTGAAACCTGAGCTACCCGCCATCACTAGATGTTCCTGAAGATTTAGCACGTTAATAATCAAAGGATAATAAAGCCTCTCCAAAGCAATAGTCACTTATTATAAACCCCATGGTATTTTATATCTTTTATATCTTTTAGATTTCACCAAAATCTGCTATGATAAAAATATCAAAAAAAGAGGGTATGCTGTGGGTTATGCCTTGACGTTTATTAATTGGACAGAAAGCAGAAATGATGATTCTCTGCTTGGTAGGAAGGTGTGAGGATGGAGAGAGCTTTGTGTATCTTCCACTTTGAGGAGATTTCAATGAGCATGTGTAAAGCTGATTAAGAATGGAGCTTTAGTCTTTGCTTTGAAAGTTGCTGGCTTTGGATGTGTTAGTCAAATATCTGGGGAGCAGGATAAGCCCCAGTAGTTAGCAGTTTAACAGGAGCTGCACAACTTGTTGCTGATACCTTAAACTAGCAAATAAAATTTCCTGCTGCTGTACAATCACAGCTTTTTTATGTTTCTTACGGGTGAAAGCATTGGTCCAGCCAACTTCTTTGTAATTCACTGTGAATTAGTATAGCAATCAACTGCGCTTTCTAATTTTGACCACAACGTGAGGAAACTTTTCTCCTCAAATATCCCTCTGTCAGGCTGCTTATTTACACAATTTAGTTTTCCATATGTTTTTACAACAACCATCTTAGACATCAGGAAACTGTGACGTGGCCTCTCTGCCAAGGATCCAGAATGACTTTGGGTTTTCAGAGCACCATATTTAATCCCTTTACAGAACTAGCTTGATTGGTTTAACCCTCTCCTGTGCATACAGACAGTCACTCAAGTAAGTATTTTTTTATTAAACACCCAGAAAGATTATTTAAAAGGCAATGTTCTTTTAACTATGTACACTCTTTCAAAATACATTATACACTGTACTTGCTCTGGAAAAAGGCCCATTTATCCACAGACTGTACAGAAAAGCTGTACTTAATCAGACCCAAAGGCCTACATACCCAAGTATCTGCCTTTCATAGTGGCCAAAAGCAGGCACCTGGGTAGAGTAAAAAACTACAGCAAATATGTACTTGTTCCCCAGACAGGCTCCCAGTCTCTAACAATTTGGAGCTCAGAGATTCATTGAACCAGAGGGAATGAATTGTATTATACACAGATCCTTACAAGGTCTGTCAGGTAAAGAACAGCCATAGCACATGTTTAAGTTTGGGAATTTTATATCTGTAGGTTAAGGAAAATATAGGTAGATGTGCTTCCTCCCTTTAAAGAATTAATCATTTGACTCCTCATCCACCAAACTGTTACAATACTCTGACGCCTGAATTTTCCTAGGTTAGAAAATACTTGGGCACCAAACTTCAGAATTGCAATCCTAAAAATCTTTGCCTCGCTGCCAAGTCCTAGAGGCACTTAATCGCTGTTGGCACTTTAGGTTTTTATAACCTCAAAGCTGAGCTATTGTGGTCTGCAGAAAATAATTCAAAATTCCTTGAGCCAGAAAAGAGATAGCGTGCTAATCAGCAGCAACACTCTTGCTACTGCCAATTGCCTTTCTGTGTTTGGACACTCCACGCCACCGTGCCGCTGCATACATGAGAATTAATTTCACCAGTAAGGAGGAGGAGAGAGATCACACAAAATGAGGCATAAATCTTGAGTATAGTAGGGAATTTTCATGAATATAGAGAGACCTGGTTTCCAGTTCTGGCTTGAAGGACCTTCCACATATTTTGCATAAAGCTATCAAACTGGAGCCAAGAATGGGATTCAGAATTCTCTCTTGGCAGGTGAGCAATAACACTGCAAACCTGGGGAACCGTCCTCCTGCTCCTTGTGGTCCAAACAATACTTTCTGTGTGGTTAAGTACTTTGCAATAGTAGGAATATAGAACATTCATACTGCAGAAGAGCTTCTAGCTCTCACTGGGATTCTGGGGTCTGCATTCTCTGAGGAAAATGTCTGATTTGATCCCTTTGTCTCCTGTGTCCCTGGTGAGCGGAGGAGGGGTGCAATGGTGAATTTATTAAACTCAGTTATGTATTGCACAGATTCTATGTGTATCTGGTTGCATGTATCCTATAACTATTGGATTATTGATTATTAATTGAAATTAGACCTCAGAAATTCAGTTTTCTACTTGATCCAGGTTTGCTCTATGATTTTGGACAAGCCCAAAGTAGTCTGACTTTTCAAGGGCATGTATTCAAGCATATTTGGCATGCAGATAATATATTAGTCTCTGATTCTCTTAACATTTCAGCAACTTGAGTGGAAATCAATAGGAGAGTGACATCTAATCCATGCAGCGACTTTGCAGAGACTTCGAGAACATCAGTGTGGAATTTGTCTGCATTTTAGGATCCTAAATGCCTTTGAAATTTTATGTGCTTAATAAGACACTGTGACTACTATTCTCCACTGATTATATACGGAAAAAAGTCTGGGCAGCCCTTGGGTAGCTCTCCTGATATTTTGCTTCCATAATGGTTAAATGAGGCACCAGTTGTAGGCTGTTTGAATGCATTTCAGCTATCCATCTGTACATGATGGCAACAGTACCACCTAACTACCCAGGTAAAGACAGAGACATTAAAGTTTCAGATGCATAGATACTGTTAATCCTGGGGACCACAAGAGTGGGGAAAGCCAGAAGGTGAGAATCAGCCAGAGAGGTGTACCCCTGTGCCTTGCGGATCTCAGTCTTGGATTTGGAGCAGAATTAGACCACGTGACAAGGAAATTCCTCCTAAAAAAGTCTCTAGGAGAACCTCCAAACCTGCAATAATTAGGTCTTGCTCACATGGAGACACAACAGGAAGTTAAGGCAAATTGTCTAGAGACGTGGGCTCATCATACATGCATTAATCTCTGATGTAGAGGCCTGCACTCAGGGATGATGTGAGCTAATCATCAAGCAGCTTAATAGTCCTTCGCTGATTCCATTAACAACAATAATTCATTGCCAAAGGAGAATTAAACCGAGTGATCTACAGCTACTTTACAGTCGAAAATGAGCCTCCACTTAGATTTTAAAGCTTTTTGAAGTCTGAGCACATGGATCACACTACTGGCTGATTTGTCTTAACTTTCCTCAGCCTCCCCACATATAGAAGTATTTGCAAATATTGCCTCTCCTCCAAAGAGTAATTACACCTAAAAGGGCAAAAAGTTCCTGGGTTTTTAGTGCAGTCTGAAGGTTTCTTGGTGCAAGCTCTGTACTAGAAATGATTGTAGCACTCAGTTTTACCATCCATTTTCTTTTGCTTTTGGTAGACAGCTCATTTAAGAAGTCATTTTCTGGTACACAAACTTCAACATGAAATTGTTTCAATTTGCATGATGATAGAATAATTGGTTTATGTTCTTTTTTAGAATATTGCATCAATCAATTAGAAATAATCCATGATTGTAAACAAGATTTGCCATTCTAGTCTTGGAACATCAATGGGACTAAAGCCTTTATTTATTTTATGCAATTTATTAATGGAATCCCTAGTTGTTCATTTGCTTTTTCATTTATCAATTCTAGTGATATTTGGAATTCATCTAATGAAAAATAATGAAAAGTTAAAAAAATAATTAGAAATTACTCAAGACATCATTTTCCTACCAACCGGTTTGATCAGTTGTGTGTTTCTTGACTCATTCTTGAGGAATGAAAGAAAAGGTCCATCTTGCAAAGTGTTTTTACTAATTTCATTATATGACACTTGAAGAAAACTATACAAAATTTTCAGGAGATTCCTACTGATAAAGAATAGACCAAATCCCTCAACACTGTGCATTCATCTATTGCTTGTCATGTGCAATAAATTAATACCATGCACTTGTTCCGAAGAGGGGGAAATAAGATGTATGACTATTTTTGCTGATTATGGTTACATTATTTTTTGTTTGAGCTGGACAGATTCAAAATGAGGAAGTTTGCAAGTATCTTTCCATTTAGGCTGAATGTTAATGTGTTCGCTTCTCTTTTGTTTTTAGCAAGAACACCAGGACATCAGATACACTTAATAAGCAGCAGCAAACACTGAGGATGCACATAGACATTCCCAGAGCACAGCTTCTGATTGAGGAGAGGGACACGATGGAGACCATTGGTAAACTCTTGTTGGGCTTGTTTTCACTGGTGAATGTAACAGTCACTTTACCCCACACCTTTTCCCCACTGCACACATCAAGAAAAAAGAGCTACAAAGTAATATGCCACATTTGAACACTGAACTGATTTTTTTTCTCCCCTTTGGATCATTTTCCATTTTAAGTAATCTCAGTACAGTATTTAAAATAATGCAGGACATAAGGAAAATGAAGCAGGTGGAAAGAGCTGCTTGAAGGAAATGTAAATGAAGACTGGCAGTTTTATGATTTTCATTTTGATTTCTCTTTTGGCTTTGATTATGCAGTTGGATCACTGGCATTACTTATAAGGAAAATGAAATTCTGAAACTACAGTATCAGTATTTAAAGACTGGCAACAGCCGACTTCTAAAACTTAGACGTTGCATATTGTATCCACCTGTTCATAGCAAATGATATTTCAACATTTTGATCAGTTTTCAGCTTTTGTGTATCCATGCAAAATTCAAATCTCAACTGTTTCACACAACAGAAAACAAGATTTCTCATGTGGCTGGCACATAGCTGAACTGTCATGAAAAATAAAATTGTTTGGTGTTGGGTTTTTTTTCCAAATAATTTGAACACAAGATGTCTGAAATCTCAACAGAACAAATATACAACCTGATCTCGTGACTGTATGGGTACACACCATGGCGAGACCCTCCAGAATGACTGATCTTGTTAGACTTTTGATTTATTTGGATTCAAATCTGTGTAGAAGAAGCCTATGCTGGCTGAGAGTGTAACAGCATCCCAGGGACAGTGTGGCTCCCCAGAAGCTGGGAGCAGCATCTCTGCATCTCCTGTCCTTGCCTGCACTGGGGAGGGACAAGCTGCTTTAGCCCTGCACCCTGTCACACTTGCTGTCAGTCTGGCATGGGGGGGAGGAGGGGTGGCCTCAGGGGACATTTCACATTTTGTGCTGCACATTTGAAAAGGAGACCTATGCTTCACTGGAAATACAGACTTTTTTAAATCCTGATTTGAGCTTCCCAAAGTTTGCCTCTCTGATGCAGTCTTTTGTGCCAGGCTTCATCCTAAAGACAGTTTTTATTTTTGAGTTACAGTTGCTGAGCACTAGGGGGTTATAGCAGAAATACCATTAGTGCCTTAACTGTAGCAATGCGATCAGTGCCTTGGTAATAGCCAGGTCTCCACACAGCACTCAGAATAAGCAGGCACTTTGGCAGTCTTTGACATAGTTTACTGCCAAGAGGCTTTATTCCCAACTTGAATAAGAGCTCATCTTTTGCCAGAGACGGAGTAGTTTGATTTTATAATGCTTATTCTATTTATGGCCTTCTTTGGGTAAAAAATGCTAGTTATGTTATTGTGCAGAATTGTTTGCCTTAATGGTATCTTGTCAAGTTAAAAAAAAAACAAAACCAGGACTGCTTAGAAGAAGCGGATCAACCTCTGCTGACTAGTAAATGCACAGAAGCCCCACTGCTGCCAGTCCCATTTAGAAATACATTACAAAGCTATATAGCATAGCATCGCAGGAAGTTCTTGTGGCTTTTATTACTATTATGAATGGATAGAAAGCCTGTAAAGAATGCAAAAGATAATCTGATAGCATGCAAATAGTTGTTCTGCAAGCAGAAAGTCAGTGGAAGGTTTATTGCTGTTAAACCTTCCATGATCAAGTGGACCAGATTCCTCTTTGGAGCAGAAGAAATACAATACAGAGATCACAACTGAAAAAAAAAAAGTAAGTGCTGTATAGCACTGGCTTTCTCCAGGGATCAAGGTCTGTGTAGAAATTTGGTGAATATATCCTACCCCATAGGCAAGCAATAGGCAGCAGAACCATACAGCAGTAAAGGTCAGCACTCACCTTTTTCTTCCAGTCCTTCCCAAGGACAGGCTTCACCTTGCACCTTTCTTTGCAGCTGCAGATAAGCCCATAGTCAGCTGGACTGACTATGTTGAGAGAAACTTATACAACTCATGTAAAGCTCCCCAAAGCTTCTTTTTCAAACCTACAGTGGTGAGGTTTGGTGCAGAGAGAGCTGGTAGGACTTAGCCCTTAGTTTCCAGAGCAGCAAAACACTGGACTTAAGGATGCTTAGCTGCCCTGCAAGTATATTTCCATTGCTTTCACCGCGGTGAAAATGCTTAAAAAATAAGCAACTCCCTAAGAACAGTCTTGGGTCATCACCATCCCTTCTGTAATATTCTGTCTCTGGAGAAAAAGCTGACTGGTAGAGGGTTAGTTAGCAACATTACCTAATGACCTCGTTTGGGGAAGACATACGTGATTTCAGTGAGGACATTACTAATTATGTTAATAAAAAGAAATAAATGCAATATGTTGTTGACAAATTCAGCTGAGCTCTCTGAAAATGGAAGGGAAGAAGGCAGTGTTCAAAAGATGGGGAAGAAGGAATTAGGGCCAAAATTAATTACACACAAATTAGCTTTTTGGAAGGATGCTTAATAGCCTCAGTTGCACATTTCTAAAGTGAAATCACAAAGACCGACATGAAAACTACACTTATTCTTTAGTTTTGTATGAACTTTGAGTTTAAACCCAGAGCTCCCAAGCTGTGGTACACACTTCAAAGCCATCTTCAGTCCTGCAGAGAAGAGAGAGCTGCCACTGTCACTGGTGGTGCCCAGCTGAAAATGTCTGAGGACTTGCTGTAAAGCTCTTATGTTGGCAAACACAAAATTCGTTACTCATTATCTGATGGTTTTTTTAACTTACAGATGACAGATCAACAGTTCTGCTCACTGATGCTGACTTTGGAGAGACGTCTAAGCAGAAGTCACTGACTGTCACCCACACAGTACATTACCAGTCTGTGTCACAAGCTACGGGACCACTGGTGGATGTTTCTGATGCCCGGCCAGGAACAAGTAAGCATATAAGAGAATATGTTACCTGGAGAGGAGATAGCTATAGGAAAATGAATACTGTGCTCCTGCATTTGCATCATCATGGGATTTTTTTTCTTCCATCTGAAAGTTGAGAGAAATCTATTTAGGTCAGCAGAGAACATTTCTTATACAATTGCATTTAGTGATTCAATATGGTAAAAATGGCATATGCATCTGCAATGCAATTTGAAATAATTCATACCTGGCTTTCATTAAACCAAATGCATGCTAGATTTTAATTTCTAGAATTTATCGGGTAAATTAGCTTAATGGATTTTAGTGTCTAATATATTTTTTTCTTAATGATCAATCTTTATTGTATTTCAAAATACATCTTCCCTCCTTAGCTATCAATCAAGCAAGAAATACATTTCTCATTATTGCTTTTCTGAAGTTGTATTTCCAGTTTTAGTATTATGGTAAATTACTTTTCCCAGATATATTCATCCTGAGTTATTCTTATAGTGATTAAAATACTATCATAAATTAATAAACTGCAGCAATCCATTCTTCTTATATCTCTCATGAATGTGTTCCATATCTATGTAAATGGGGAAAAAAAATCACTAGATCAAAGGAATACTTATGAGTTAGGAATATTACCAAAATGTAGTTCACTAGCAGTGTGCAATTTCTAAAATCTCTTGGATTATTTCTATCCCCTGACAGTTTCAGAATTTGTTTACCTGGTGAGTTCGGTGAAAATAAACACTGAAAGCCTAGTTGCTAGAATGCAGATTATTCAGAAAATCTTCATTTAATCTCCTTTTCCACCCCAGTCTTTATAAATGGTAGCTGTTCTAGTCCTGATCTTGCTGCTTTTCTAACTCTGACAGTTTTAAAATGTGGTTAGTTATTTCTTGAGGACTAGATTAGTACCACAATTTTTCATCTATGGAGAGTCACAGCATTTGAATTAGAAAAGTCAAGATACGATATTTGTTTTCTTTCTGGTACCTCTCTTGTCTCGGTCCTTTAATTCATGTATATGCTGGCTAGCCTGCTCACTAAAAGCAAAAATATCATCATATAATTTTTATCATGTTGGCCAATCAAGCTTGTCTGAGTAAACAATGGACTCTCCATTGTTTTCCAATCCTGCCTTTTCTAATAAGGAAAGAGACACCACCCCAAAACCGTATGCCTGTATCATACCACAGCATTTTATGGCACCAGCACCTTCCATCCCTAATCCCTTTTTTGTGTGCAGTTATGTCCTTCAAATTCCTTCAAATTAAACTTGGATTTAACTCATATGTAAGGGTATGATCCATGTCCAGCCCAGCTTTGGAAACAGAAATCCACCATCACTTCTATTATGCAGTAAAGATCTAATTGCAGCAGTGCACAGTGCTGGGTCAAAGACTTTTAGGTAGTGTTCTCTGGATTTAGGACACTAATATAGCCTTGACAGAGGCTAGGCTATGAGATTTTGCCTAGACCCACAGCCTTCTATGTGAAGAGGGGAGCAGTGCCCAGCTGGATGGCTCAGAGGCTATGGATCCTCCTGTATGAGCACACTCACACTCACTGATAGGCAAACATTCCCTTACAGCACTTTTGAATCTGTTCTCTAGTTCTTTTGTATTTATTTATAAAAGAGGCATGCTCCATGAACCTTTGCCTTGCTCACCTCAGCTCTCTACAGTTATGTTCCAGCATATGACAGCAGAGCTGGCTCAACAACCGGGGCACCAGATGTGTGCTGTTTTCCATCACACGGGCAGCTCTGGAGCCTGCTGCGTCCCTGCTACAGAGTCCCTTACGCAGGCGCAGCACAGCTGGTGCAGAGCTCCTGCTCAGCACAGGCTCAGCAGGGTGAGCACTGACCTCCTGTGCTGGCAGCAGGCTCTCCCACCTCCTTCGAATTGCTGATGAAAGCCTTCTGAGTCACGGGCTCAGAGAACAGCTGAGGTTGGAAGGGAGGGACACCCGCTAGTCTGACCCCTCTGCTTAAAGCAAGGTCAGCTAGAGCCAGCTGCCCAGGGCCATACGCAGATGACTTTTGAGTATCTTCAAGGATGGAGACTCCACCACCTCCCTGGGCAACCTGCTCCAGTGCTCAGCCTCCCTCACAGTGAAGTGTTTCCTGACGTTCAGAGAGAAGCTCCCGTGTTTCACCTTGTGGCCATTGCCTCTGGTCCTGTCACTGGGCACCACCGAAAAGAGCCTGGCTCTGTCCAGTTTGCACCTTCCCTTCAGGTATTTATATATATTGACGAAACACCCCCGATCCTTTTCTTCTCTTCTGCAGACATTGCAGCCCCAGCACCAAGCCAAGAGTTTTCCCACTAGCACTCTCCTTCTGTCCTTCAAGGCAGGCACGAGACTCACTTCTGGCTGTGACAGCCACATGCCAACTTTCCACAGCTGGAACAAGCGGTGGTTTATACTGACAGGCTGGTCACGTTGTGCCAAGTGCATTTTTGGATGTTATCCATGTGAGGCGGCTATGTGTTGCTCTACCAGGAGGATCAATTATCAATGACATTGGGTTCATATTTTTCCGCTGCTGTAAGGGGAAGATGTGAAATAGGAGAAGGACCAGACCATAGCTGGTACTACTAAATAAATACCTTGTTTCTTTGAAGCAGCAGAATACAAATTCTTACTGGGAATGCTTAGGCAGAAGCAATGCTCAGAGTCATTATCTGCGTATTGTTTTTTTCTTTAAATTGCTTCTGTTAAAGTCTCTTACCTCAAAGACTGACAACTTCACCATTTGAATGTCAAAGAACATTTGAATAGATTTGAATTTTTCATTTCTAATACCCTTTCTATTGTTAGTAATATCCTTTCAGAAGCCTCGAAGAGAAATCCTTCAGTGCTGATTTAGTCACTTTCTGTTTGCCACATAATGATTTTTTTATTCCACTTTCTTTGTTAGGGAGTACAAGCCTCACTTTTACAGAAGAACTATTTATTAACAAAATCAAGGAGGTCAGTTCTGGCAGATAGCTCACTTTAACTCCCTTGGTCACCGTATTATCTCCAGGATAATAAATAAACCATTGCTGACCTTAAACAAGTAGCAGATTACTTATAAAGTTTAAGACATTGTATTTCTTTCCTAATTTTTTTAAAAACAGTCAAAGCTTTATGAACCTGTTCTTACTGAAACTCTGATGGCACTATTACAGGTTATGCTTTATGTCTTGGTTACTTGTTAAAAAAACAGGGAATCTGTAGCTGATTAATACTGCAATATAGTAAAAGTATTAGTAAAATGTCCAGAATAGGAAATTATATATTACCACATTTCTAAGCACATGTTTTTACAAACTGAGAGCAGGTACTTGGTGTAGGGTGTTTCTGAGGGCACATCTACACTGATAACTTACCTTAGACTTCGCTTGAGATGTGGTGTGAAATCCCTGACCAGATCTACTTGCCTTGCGCTCTTTCAGATCTCAAAGTGGTTTTGGTTCTGGAGAACTGCTTAAGTTGGAGTAAAGGGATAATGAATGTGTCAATGAGAGATTGGCAGGGCCTCAGCTCTTCAGTTGCACTGTTTTTTAAAATGTGTGGCTTCATCAGAAAAAGGGTATTTCAAAACAGCATTGGGAGTTTGGTAATGAACAGCATTTTCACTGTTCTTTTTCCCCCCCCCAAAGAACGTTTTGTGGGTTTTTTTTAACCAACACGATTTCAGTGGCCATCCCCTTCTGACGGGGCTTGTTTCCTTATCAATTCAAGAGCCTAGTGGCAAACACCCTCTCTGTTATCCGCCACAGATCCTACTACAAGGAGGAGTGCCAAAACCGGATCCACAGCTCGCAACCGCTACGCTAGTCAGTGGACCCTCAACAGACCTCACCCCACCATATCAGCTCATACCCTCACCACAGACTGGAGGCTGCCCACCCCCAGGCCAGCAGGGTCAGTGGACAAGGAAAGCGACAGCTACAGCGTCAGCCCCTCGCAGGACACAGGTACGGGGCTCTCTGCAGGGCTGCGCTGCGAAAACAGGACAGCGGTAGCTGCAGTGACCTTCTTGGTCCTTGGTGTACTTCATCTGGTGCTTAGGTGTCATTATTTTTTCCTTGCCAGGGTGTTTTTCCATGGGCTATTTATAAGGGGTGCCACAAATGCATATAGTGCCGATGATAACAAATATTGTGCCCGTGGTTTCTGATGCCACACACGCATACTGGAATCCTTTGAAAGATATGGTGGTATTTTTTCCTGTAGCCAAAGTGCTGTACTTCCTGCATCTGAAGGAAAAAGTAGTATCTGCTGCATGAAATGGCATTGACCAGGAAGGGGCAGTATTAGCAACCAAGAATATGCCTGAATCATAGGTGGAATGGTTTTAAGGTTTGAGCTACACTGAGGTTTGTATTTTCCTTTTCACATTCCTATAATATGCTCACAGGGTTTATTCTAGGTGGAAAAAATAAGAATGAAAAATCTGGAATTAGAGTCCACATCAAAATCCATTCATATCACTGAATGCTGCAGCAGCTAGCTCTGTTTTTTCCTGTGAAACAGCATAGGTTTTATTCCTCTAGATGATAACTGGGGAGACACTGAATACATAATCTGCCTGCAGTCTTCATCTCTTCTTGATGTCTTCACATTATAAATGCAATTGTACCTGAAAAAAAAAAGCTTTCTCCTCTGCCCTACACTGAACAAGTGACAAAAAAGGGCAAATAAATGAGTAAATGATTAAGCAGAAGAATAGTCACGAAGCAAATCTAATAAAAGCTAAATATGAAGAAAGGTAAAATACTATTCAAAGGTATGCCTGACAGAAGTGAATTCAGGCTTACTCTGGCCTCCTCAGATTAAGGAAAAGTATTTGTCACATGACAAAGCTATGTGTTAGAGCTACAAAGCAGTAGGTGTGACTGGCCTTTCACCATGAAAACCAGTATGACTTTTGATTCTTGCTATAAGGACAAGCATCTGACTTCCCTTATGTCCAGTAACTTATAGGTTAGAGTTCTCATCTTTTCACAATTCATCCTCCTAAACTTGCAGACCCCTATGTTGTCTCCATAGGGTGATGGCAATCAACAGATGCCTCTAGCCAGCTGACAGACTTCATCCTGATTTCTTCAGGTAGAATTATCATAAGGCTTTAAGGATTAACTCTAATAGCTATACAGATACAAAATAAGTAGCAAATGTTATCTCAGTAACTCTTTTTGTAAACATTCCAGATTTCAGGTGCCCTTGCGTGTGTTCCAACATTTTGTCACCCAATGATATTTTCCAATGCACGTGGCAAAGGGAGATAATTCAATTTGCTGTGTAGTTTAATAGACAAACTACATGTAATTTTGTAACCAGACTTCATAATCTATGTTTTAACATGGCTGCTTTCCTACTCTATGTCTACCCTTGAATACACAGTGATTTATGTAAGGGATAGCAAGCTTTAGATCATGCTCAAGAAAGCTTTTCTTATGCCAAAATGTAACTCTGTTATGCCACTTGGTTTCTAGGAAAAGAATAGAGTCAGTTTAATCTAAGTACTTCAGATTTAAAATTTCCAAATAAACATTATAATAGATGTAGCCAAATTACGTGTTCAAGAATCAATTGAGCTAATGTGCACATTTGGTCACTTTTCCAATATGGACTTCAGATTTCTGAATCTAGTTGATGCAAGTGATTTTTGGCAGAATTTAGCACTTATTACCAAAATAATTCCAGGTTTACAAAGCAGTAGCTTTTAAGCTTAGGAGACATTTATTGCAGCAGTTCATAGCTGTAACTAAGTTCAAATGTTCTAACTAGAGGCCATTAGAAATTTTGTGATGAATCTAGGTTTCATGAAGTTCACCCTGGGCTTGGATGAACTTTCATCAAATCTAAAGTAGGTGTTCAAGCAGATTCTTCCCAAAATAGTCTCCCCAGGGCATGGGATATGGGTAGCTGCAGGGCCTGAGCTACATGGACCAAACTGGGACCTTTGCATGACCATCATATTTACAGACACTGCTCTATGGCACTGGGCAACTGCTCCCTTCCAGGAGTTTCCAGTTGATCAGAAATTTGTCAAGACATTATTTTGGCCTGATTTACAAATCAAATGTGAAAAACAGAATGATGTTTCCTGTGGGGAGAAAAAAAAAAGCGCCTTGTTTAAGTTCTGGCCAGCTCAAAATCTTAAGGAAGTTACAGCATATTGTAGAAGCATTTGTCATTTTAAATAATGCATGCTCCTATTTACAAGTGGCAGGAGTGTCGTTTTTTGAGCACAATGGAAACTGATGCAAGGATCCTAGCACACAATAAAAAAGATAAAGATTTGCAATAACAACACAGTTGCCTCCGGCTGCTATAGGAGCCCCATTTTTATGAATTAGCTATTACATTGTGCCTGTTTACTGAACTTCACCAACAATGTCTGAAATTGTACAGATCTTGTGATGAAACATGACTTCTGCCCAAGGAACTTTTGGAAGTCTTCTGCTTTTCCAGCCCACTGAAGTAGAAGTGTGATGGGTGCAACAGACCAGTGATTTGTCCCCGCAGAAATGAGCGATGCATTTCCAAAATGCTTTTAAATGTATCAGTAGCCGTTTACATTTTCAATAATAATGCTTGTTTAAGAAATATTGATATTCTCAGAAATTCATCAGCAGAAAAGAACAGCTTGAAGGTCATAGTAGCCTGTGTGTCAAATATTAAGCCCCCGCTAGCTTCAGCAGCATTGAAAAAAGCACCTGAATGACTGCAGGCTGGTAGCTACCAAACAATATTGCTTTCTTAAGACCTTTGTTCCGTATGAAATGAGTTAGTATTTACCTAGTGTCAGACAGTCAGAGACAAGGTCTGAGAGACACCGCCTTTATATTTGACCTTTGTCCTCAGGGCTTTCTCAAAAAAAAGATATAAGATTGAAACAGGTACAGAAAGACTATCCTTTCTCACCTAGACATCACCTCACAGAAATATTTCTAAGATGCATTAAAAGATAATGTAAAGAAGCTGTTCCTCATTTTGCTAAATCTGTTTTGTGGGTTTCTAACTTTTTTAAGGCATTTAACTTTTAGAGAAATGATTTTTTGTGAAAAAAAAGTAACCTTTTTCATGTATTAAAGGTTATTTCTTCTAAACCATGAATTTAATGATAAGCCACATAATACTGCTAGCAGACTACTTCACTTTAGATTATCTGTAATTATCAAGTAACTGACTAAACTGAAAATTGTGCAGACATTTATAGTGAAGGAGACTCATTTAAATCACTTTGATAATTTCAAGAGTTCTGCATTATATTAAGAAATACTATCATTTATTTCTGATGTTTAGATCGAGCAAGAAGCAGCATGGTCTCCACAGAAAGTGCCTCCTCAACATACGAAGAGCTAGCGAGAGCATATGAGCATGCAAAAATGGAAGAGCAGCTGAGACATGCCAAGTTCACTATTACAGAATGCTTCATATCAGACACATCATCGGAGCAGCTCACGGCAGGGACTAATGACTACACAGACAGTCTGACCTCAAGCACGCCGTCAGAGTCGGGGATTTGCAGGTTTACCGCATCCCCCCCCAAACCTCAGGATGGAGGGCGAGTGATGAACATGGCAGTTCCAAAGGCACATCGGCCAGGTGAGACGTTAGAGGTAACATTTTGGTCCTTGGGGTGAGCATTTCACCCCATGCCTAGACTGGTTAACAGGAAAGGGTATATATACCACAAGGAAGAAAGAAAGTGCACAATATATACTGTAAATACTTACAGAGATAATTGCTTTTTTGTCCCAGCTAATATAACATTTGAGTATATTCTCCCATATACAGAAAAATGAGGAACTTAGAAATTTAGGAACAGAAGGGGACTGTTTAGGCCATCAGATACACTCCTCTACAGCTGCAGCCATCTGGCAGTAGAACCTTCTGGGATAAATAAGACCATATGTGGTACATATCATTATAGAATCAGAAAATGGTTTGGATTGGAAGGGACCTTAAAGATCACCTAGTTGCAACCCTCCTGCCAGGGACAGGGACACCTTCTACTAGACCAGGTTGCTCAAAGCCCCATCCAACCTGACCTTGAACATTTCTAGGGAGGGGCCATCCATAACCTCTCTGGGCAACCTGTGCCAGTGCTTCACTACCCTCATAGTAAGGAATTTCTTCCTTATATCTAATCTGAATCTACCCTCTTTCAGTTTAAAGCCATTACCCCTTGTCCTACCACTACATGGCCTTGTAAAAAGCCCTCCTCCAGCTTTCTCATAGGTCCCCTTTAGGTACTGGCAGGCTGCTATAAGGTCTCTCTGGAGCCTTCTCTTCTCCAGGCTGAACAGCCCCAACTCTCTCAGCCTTTCTTTAGAGGTGAGGTGTTCCGGTCCTCCGATCATTTTCATGGCCCTCCTCCAACAGGTCCATGTCTTTCTTGTACTGAGGACGCCAGAGCTGGACGCAGTACTCCAGGTGGGGTCTCACCAGAGCGGATCAGAGGGGCAGAATCACCTCCCTCAACCTGCTGGTCACACTTCTTCTGGTGCAGCCCAGGTTACAGTTGGCTTTCTGGGCTGCAAGTGCACATTGCTGGGTCATATTCAGTTTTTCATCCACTAATACCCCCAAGTCCTTCTCTGCAGGGCTGCTCTCAATCCACTCATCGCTCAGCCTGTATTTGTGCTTGGGATTGCCCCGACCCACGGGCAGGACCTTGCACTTGGCCTTGTTGAACTTCATGAGGTTTGCACGGGCCCACCTTTCAAGCCTGTCAGGGTCCCTCTGGATGGCATCCCTTCCCTCCAGCATGTTGACCGCACCACACAGCTTGGTGTCATCAGCAAACTTGCTGAGGGTGCACTCAATCCCACTGTCTGTGTTGCCGACAAAGATGGACAGTGCCCATCTCTAACTCAAATCACCTGCTAATAAAACATGTCTTACATCAATACTTTCTGCTTGAGAGCAAAGGTTTGCTATCAGAAGAGTTCATAAAGACAGATTGCAAAAGATGTACTATCCCTTCTGCCTTGCAGCATCTTGTCAAGTTGTAATAACCCTTCGGTGATGTTCTTGAGCTGTTATATTCTCTCTTTGACATCTCCTAATATCAAACTAGAATTATCTAAAGGAGGGAGAATAAAAAATGGACAAAATTAAGACAGTGTTATAGCTCAAGGGATGTGGAGCTTTCTACCTTCAGACAAATTTAAACCCACTCCAACTTCTTACTGACTAAAGGTGCCTGAGGGACATCCATCAATTGGGCTCAATCAAATTTCCAGTTCACAAAGAATGCTGTTTCTTGTGATATCCCAGTGCACAATAGCATAGGTAGATTATTTGTGGTACTCTGAGATCAAATACTTTATAAAATCTTCTCAGAATATTTGTCAGTCTCCATTATAGAATACATGGTGTGACATCATGGAGGAGGATTCAAATGGGAAAAAGGCATAATTACATTTGTGTGTTTTTTGAAAAGGTGATTTATTTTACTTTATTTTTATTTAGTATATACGTTTGCCAGTGTGGGTGGGGCTACTTATATACACAGAAAGTAATCAGTAGTGCTCATATACGTAAAGAATAAAGTATGGTCTTTTGCTTAATATACATCATAAATGGAAAAGCAATTGTTGTGAAGACAGAGGAATGGAAGATAGACAGTGGTATCAGGAAAGTCATTCAAAAGCAGGACCTGACACTGAAAAGAAAGCATAAAGGATTTTGCTAGAGAAAGCTGAAAGAAGAACATGGGACGAAAAAGACCAAGCAGAAGGATAGAAAGTTATAATAGACAAGGCAGGAAATTAGTGTATCATAGAGATAGATAAGAGGGAAAATATGTAGGAAATAAAATAGTGAGAGAAATGATTGATTTCTGTGTAGTCACAGAGTAGAACCACAAACCCAGGAGCTGTAAAAATAAAGATAGAAATAATTTTACTTTCTAACTCAAAAAAAGAAAGATAAATATTTGTCTTTTCTCTGCTAAAGGGAAGCATCTGCATTCACAGCTGAGTCAAAATTGCAACCCTCTCCTTCCAGTCAGTCAACAAACATTTCTTATCATTTCTTTAACAAATAGCTTACTCCCTTTCATGTTCCAAATACATTATTTATGCATATTTAGTATTTGGTTCTAATATATTCCATATAAAAATGATTTTCTTGAGGGCATACAGCACGAAAATTTAGTCCCTGTGCTTGAGTTAAAAGCTTCCGGGGTTGGAACATCATCAGAGCCCCTGTAGTGAGTTACAGACTTGTAGCCATGTTTACCTCTGTTAGTTTAAATGGCTTGAATTTTTACCTGCTTTTCTTGATTAGCTTTAGCTTTCCTTTGCAGTAAGGAAATTAAATATATTATGAAATTAATAATTAGCTTCAATACTTTGAAAAAAAATTGAGTGTTCCAGCAGAGCAACTTGAATGTTGGCCTCTAAATATTGACTGATATGTTATTAAAGGTTACTTTTTGCAGGTCTTTAAACAAAACATGCAGGTAGAAAGACAGACCATATTTTTAGTGTTCGTATCAGTGAGGAAAGACTTAGTGGGCATCTTTCTTCTCTCACCCACCACTTCAGAAATTCTGCAGAAGTAATTAATAATTCAAATACAATTAATCAAAGTAATTCTACATTTGGGAGCATGGAGAAGAAATTAAAAAGTTAAGGTGTTTAGATTAAGTAGATGAGAACATCTGAGCTGAAACACTGACTGCACTTCTTTAGCACATGTCTATTCTTCCTTGAAGTAAGTCTTTTCTTTCAAGATAACTTTTACCTGTTTTCATGGTGCTTTGTTTTTCTTCTCCCCCAACTCATTCTCTTTCTTGTACAATGTCACTTTCAATAACTTATGCCTCCTCCTTCCTAATTTCTAATCTCACTTTTCAAACTGCCTGTAATGCTACCTATTGCAACTTTTATGGTTGCAATAAAGGTTTAGGTGTCTACAATCAGTAGTATTTGTTTTTCAAAATAACCTCCAACAATTAAAAGGCAGTTTCAGAAAGACTATAACAAAACATTATTTTGATAAGTGGGACATTTTGAAATTAATCTACCCAATGGCAAGGCTGCAACTTTACTCAAGAAAGGTAATGATGGAGGTTACCAGTGAAGACTTTGTCAGCCATAACTGACTGAGCTATCACAGCACCTATTTCTTAGCTTATTGCTACCATAAGTATTTGGTATGAGCAAGCAAAATGTTAGACCACCCTAAGGCTTGGCTTCAGAAGACCTTCCTGCAAGTTTCTGAGGGAATCCCAACTCATGTCACTGATTGTTCCCTTGCTTTTCCTGAGCATCTCATAGGATTCTTTTGTACCTGTATAGTCAAGCCTGCTGATCAAACCACCTGCTTTATCTAACAGGCAGTGTTTGAGAGCTCAGGTTGCTCCAAACTGAGATAGTTAATGATTAGGAGTAGGGTACCTGAATGCATTTTCATTGGAGGAGGAAAAGGGGTGATCAAGATTCAATGAATCGTATTCTGGGGGCTGACATCAACTTGCTATGATGTTCCCAACTTCCATACCATTTTCATTCAGAAATTGAATCAAAACATTTGATCACCCCATCAGCTTGAATTATATTTGGATGGCTCATCAGATGTCTAGGCAAGCTTAGTAATTGATCATTTCTAGCACTATAACTATGAATTAGGACTGTCTTTTCAGAACTTCTACACATTATGTACAACTTCGACTCTGTAACTAGTAATGCATAATAGTTGATTGCCTCACATTCTAGCCCACTGTAAGTCTTCTAATAGACCTTTTCCCTTCCAGTTAGCTGGTGCTTTAGATGCACACTCAGGTCAGCAGTCAGAACTGCTTCTGACTTCTGGATTTCTACACCTTTTTCCTGATATTTGGTTTACAGAAAAAAGAATCAGTTTCATTAAGTCAGCTCAGACATGGGAGCTAAAAAATGCAAGGATTTTGCCATAAAACAATAATGATAATTTTATAAAGAAAAATAGAGCAATCATACCTAATGTCATAGAAATTGTAAATAAGGAAACAAAGTGATTTTGGCATACTGAATCTGAGACATGCACCGGGACTTCAGAAAGATACGGATATTTGGCATGGTTATTCTTTTATAATTCAGAGTGCCAAATGTGTTGCATTGTAGTATACATCTCTATATTTCAGCTGAAGTTATTGCATCACAGAATCACAGAATAGTTGAGGTTGGAGGGGACCTCTGGAGGTCATCTGGTCTAACACCCCCCTCCTGACCCTACTCAAGCAGGGCCACCTATAGGTAGGTTGTCCAGGACCATGTCCAGTTGGGGTTTGAGTATCTCCAAGGATGAAAACTCTACCACCTCTCTGGGTGCCAGTGCTCAGTCACCCTCACAGTAAATAAATGTTTCCTGGTGTTCAGACAGAGCCTTCTGTGTTTCAGTTTGTGCCCATTGCCTGTGGTCCTGTCACTGAGCACCACTGAGAAGAGCCTGGCTCTGTCCTCTTTGCACCCTCCCTTCAGGTATTTGTATACACTGATGAGATCCCCTCGACCCTTCTTTTCTTCAGGCTGAACAGTCCCACCTCTCTCAGCCTTTCCTTGTAGGAGACATGCTCCAGTCCCTTAATCATCTCAGTGTCCCTTAGCTGGACTCTCTCCAGTAGCTCCACATCTCTCTCGTATTGGTGAGCCCAGGGCTGGACGCAGCACTCCAGGTATGGCCTCACCAGCACTGAGGGAAGCATCACCTCCCTTGATATGCTGGCAACACTCCTATTGCAAACCAGGTCACAGCTGTCCCTTGTCATAATGGCACATTGCTACTTCATGTTCAACTCTGTGTCTGCCAGGACCCCCAGGGCCTTTTCTGCAAAGCTGCTTTCAAGCTGGGTGGCCCCCAGCACGTACTGGTGCATGGGGTTGTTCCTCCACAGGTGCAGGACTTTGCACTTCCCCTTGCTGATCTGCATGAGGTTTGTGTTGGCCCATTTCTCCAGCCTGGCAAGGTCCCTCTGGATGGCGGCACAATCCTCTGGTGTATGGGCCACTCCTCCCAGTTTTGTGCCAGTACCTCAGCCTTTTCCATGTCCTGTGTCACTAGGTTCCCTGCTCCATTCAGCAGCGGAGCCACATTTTCCCTGGCCTTCCTTTTGTCACCTATATGCTTATAGAAGCCTTCCTTGACATCCCTGGCCAGATTCAACTCCAGTTGGGCTTTGACTTTCCTAACCACATTTCTTCGTGCTTGGACAGTGTCTCTATATTCCCTCCAGGTTACCTGTGCCTGCTTCCACCCTCTGTGTACTCCCTCTTTGTGTCTGAGTTTTGCCAGGAGCTCCTTGTTCATCCATGCAGGCCTGCTGGCATTTTTGACTGAGTTTCTGCTCATTGAGCTTGGAGGAGGTGATCCTTGAATATCAATCAGCTTGCTTTGACATGAGGCTACTTCTAGTTGTCTGTAAGAGCAGCTGTAGATGTTTTCTGCATCACTGTCTTGACACCAGGCAAAAACTTTCCAGTATAGAGAGAAGGTGTTATTAAACAGTCTTCAACAAAAAATATTTTAGGTGTTGCATTTTTCTTAAACTTTTCAAAAGTCATAGCTACAGAAAATGGAACAGGGAAGTAGGATTTTTTTAAAATAATTCCTACATTCAGTGTTTTGAAAGCATGTCTTATGCATCCTTGTGCTCTGATCTTTACAATCTGTAGACAGATTTTTGGAAAAAGTTGACATTATTTGTAGGTTCTGCTTCAGCATCCACAATAGCATCATTATTTTTCCTTTATACACGTTATAAACCACCAAGCAAACTGAAATTACTGCTAAACAACAGCTTCTGCATAGCTTCCAAAAAATGAAAGGATGGATGCACGCCTGCACATAGGTTTTTGTGGACTTCACAGAGCTGGCAGGCCTAATTTGCCCAGGCCTTGAAGCTGACCCACTGCAGATGGTGACATTTCTCAGTAAGCCATAAAAATAGTCTTGTGTCTCAGGAGGCACATTAAAAGAGAAAATTGAAGCGGTAGAGATAGCATAGCAGTATTTTAAACATGTGGGATAAATCACATCCTTCAAAAAAGTGGGTCTTCAATTCCTAAGCTCTGTGCAGTATTAATATTTTTCATGGTATAAAAATGATGTCAATACATTGTTAGCATTGAATTTTTCTCAGCATCAAAACTCCCAGAAGTTTGGGATTATGATTGCTGCTCTCCTCCCCACAGTTGTCACTAACTTTGTCACTAACTAGAAGTTTGGTTAGCAAGATCAGGCCCTCAAAGAATAGGTATGCCAGGCAATCATCTCAACAGTATACTAGGTCCTTCAAGATCAAAACTGAGGCATTTTTTCATATTAATATTCAGAAATTTCAATAGTTGTTACCCAAAGTTTACCTGGGAGGTTGACAATTGAATCAGTCCTTTGTCCTCCAAAGTTGTCATTCAAATCTTGCATTCAGAAACTGGGTGGGACAGAAATTGGAAAGAAATATACTCTCTTCCTACCTGCCACTGTGCCATCAAAGAGTCTCTAATGTAAAAAAGTGGAAGATAATTGTAGAGGTTGAAAAAGTTTTATAATAATGTTTCTCTTTTCTGTTTTAAAAACATTAACCACAAACTGAGTTACCATAACAATTATTCTTAACTGCAATAAACATTGCAGTAGCAGTTTATTAAAAATAGATTTCTGTTATTATAATTTTAAATCTCAGTAATAGCCTCAGCCAAGAAGCCTCTTGGGTTTTTTACTCTCTCTACTCCTAAATTATTGTGCTTGAGAAAAGAACAGCTATTAACTGGGAAGTATTTTGATATTTCTGTTATTCCCAAGTGCTATTTATGGTTTTTTTGTGCACAGACAACTTACTTGCATCCTCTGGCAATGGAATTCATGCTTGGAAGAAATAATATCTGACCGGTGCTTGGATAGGAAATATCTAGAAAGTTTTCATCAGGTCTCTTGCTATTTGCAGAAACCCCCCTTTCACAGGGGTACTGCAAAACTCAGACCCCCAGATTATATTTTTCTGATGCTAATCAGCATAAAAAAGAAGCTCTTCAAATACGTGACATTATCCTTAAGGGTTAGCTTGACTCGGACCAGGCAGAAACTTGTCTACCTGATGTCACAAAACAAGCAAGCGCAAGCTCATTTTGACAATCCCCCTTCCTTGCCTCTTTGGAGATCACATTAAGACAGAAATCCTGCAGGACTAACAACATCTCAGATACACTTCCAGAGAAGAAATATCATTACTGTCAGATTAGGAGATTTTGAAATCCATTTAAAGCGTGCCAAGATTTTATATCTCAGGACCTCTTCTACAAACTTTCAGCTGATGAAAGGAACCAGTTTGGAAAGAATCCTGCATGTGGGTGGAGAGGAAAGGCAGCCAGGCAGACTCCGAAAAAAACAGATTTTCCAGAGACTGATTTCACAGCCCTGAAGATGGCAAGAACACCCCATCCCTCCATGGGGAAGCTGAGTGCTTTCCTGGGTCCCTACACCTGCACAGAGCAGGAGCACCAGTTTGCTAAGCCCCTGCTCCACTGGAAGCATTTTCCTCCTGCTGCCCATGTGCTGTTGGTTGATGCTTGGGGGCAGAGCTCCATCCTCTGCCTGCCAGCCCTCCTGCTCAGCCTCTCCATCCCAGAGGAGGAGATTTGGCCAGCAGCCACCACCTTCTCACAGCAGCCGGAGGACAGGACAGGCCTGCTCTCAGTCAAGCTCTCAGCAAGCAAGTACGGGCACTTCTTTGGTCTCGGTTTCTCAGTTCAGCACCTAAGTCAAGCAGCTTGAGTCTAGCCCTAAGCCTACTGCATATTTAATAGAAAAGAACGCTGGTCTGACCTCTCCAGCTTTGCTGAATGATCAAGTTCTTTCAGTATTTAAGATGCCTTAATTAGCATTCTCGACCCAATTTACAAATTTCTTGCCGCTTTGACTAATCCTGCTGACTTGAACAGCAAAGTCTTAGCTTGTAGACAAGCTGTAAGCTCCAGAATGCAAGTACTTTATTAAATAATTATTTACAAGAGTCCCTTAAAATATAGTCTGGACATCACCTGCAGTGCGTTAATGTTGTTTTAAACACCCAAGTCAAGAAACAAATCTTCTTTTCCAGTGTTCAGTCACTACAGCTAAAATAAGCTGCTTAGCACAATAAGAAAAACATGAACCACGCAGTAATAGAAAGCACAGTATATTTTCAATGTCAGCCCTGTAACCCGAGATAACGAGATGTGAACTCTTTTCCACTGATCTGTGAGTTCAAGGGTGAAGGAGTTATTTCCCTCTTCTACTCAATGTAGGAAAGTGTGACATAGTGATGAAATCTATTTAGAGACTTGCTTTCTATGGAAAAGTTGCTGACAGCGCTCTATAAGCTGCAGCGGTAACTGAATCCGATACAAATTCAGCCACTGGGGATTCAGTAATGGCTGGGACTCTTGACTTAGGGCTTCCAGCTCACCTTTTGCCTCTTTTCCCCAGGCCTATTATATTATTCTGCATTGACTGAAAATGGAATTGTACAGTTCCACAGTTTCCAGATCCAAAGCTGAATTTCTTGAAGATATGGGGGAATCTACATTTGACCTTTTTTTTGTTCAGAAATCCCACAGCAAAGTGTGAAAAGGCTAATATATGGATTGTTTTCTTTTTTAGTTCTACACTTGCACTCTCTGGTTTCAAATAAAATAGAATATATATATAAAAAAATAGATATGTGCATGTGCACATCATATATAGTGTGTATGTAGAACAAAGAAATCACCATCCTGACTCCAAAACTGGAGACCAAGGTCCAGTTTTGAGAAAATGACATAAGGAGACATCAAAATAGGCAGGTGGGAAAGCAGTGGGACAGGCAGAACAGTTGTAAGTGGGGAGAAAAACTTCTTGCCTATGTTTTTAACTGTAGTGAATACTCTTAACACGTATGTTAACTTACTTGTATGTATACTTACCTACACGAGTGACATATTCTAAAGTAACTCCCCTAGATGAGCATCTCTAATGTTTCCATATTAAATTTTCCCACACCTGGAACACCTTCTTTTCATTTTCTATTGCTTTGTTGGAAAACTAGGAACATGTCACAAAAAGACAGACTGTGCCATTTGCTTCTTATCACAGAAATGGCACATCGGTGATGAGACTAAAATGCCTTTATCCTGTCTCAGGTTTTATTTCTGCAGAGTGTCAGGAGCTTTTTCTCCTTCTGCTGTGAAAAGCTGAATGTTCTGTGGGGATGAAAACCATTTAATTCCACATTTAATTTGACATGACTACGTACTTGAAATCATTGGCTTGCATTACTTTTCTGGTGGATTTACAGAAAGGAAAGTTCACACTGCAAGTTTTTTAACCTTGCCAGTACAATAAAAATGAACCTAAGCAGGTTCAGATCAAAAGCTAAAATATTATGAGGACAGAAAGGAAAACTATGGTGGTGTGAATCATGAGTTTAAATAGGGCAGCTGTTCAGTTACAAATACAAAATTTCTGTGCAAATGTAATGTGAAAGTTCCATTTTAGTTAGCATACAAGATGTCTGGAAGCTAAATTCAAGTTCTTGATGATAAAAGTAATTTAAATTATTTTTACAACTGTCATCTATAAATCAGTGATACTGGTGTTAGGAAGATTTATTTTATTTTTTTATTAGAGGAGAGAAACAACTGGTACCAGTTCCTCAAGGACTCTACGAGGAGTGTGTAGGAGCACAATTATCTTTTCCTGTTGCTAATTTATTTGTTATTTTTGTTTGAGATTTAACATTAACTTTGGAAAAAAATACAGTATCCAAAACTGTGCTGGTTTGTGATACTATTTGGTTTTTTGCTTTCTTCTAGATTAAAAGTTGCATGTTAGGGAAAACACCCTGTCTAGAATGCCCATTTCCTACCTTTTTATTACCAACAAAATATTTATTAAAAATGAGATATTTTTTTTTTAATTTGAATTTAATTTAGTTTTTCTAAAGCTGATTATTTTCTTTATGGTCTTTTTTTTTTTCATAAGCTGCAACTATTAAAATAGACTACCCATGTTTTCTGTAGGTTTGGAGGCATTGGATTCAACTGTACTTAGTGGAGAGTTTTATGCCTAAAGCAAGGATTACATTTATCAGTAAATTTTCAGCTACTTTCATGTTCTTACAGTCATAACTGCAATGTTAAATTTCTAAAACTACCAGCAAATGTTCCAAATCAAACCAAAGATGCTGTGTCCAATTAAAATAATAGATTTTTAGAGCAGTTCTGTTAAGAGTCCCTATCTTAAACCTCACTTCTACAAAAACTAGATTTCACCTGTTCATGCCGTTTTAATTTTGAATATGCCAAAGCATTTCACCTTGATAGTGTTGAGACACAGCGTGTGTGATTTTTGCGTGGGCTTTCAGTCAGCCCAAGGTAACCAGAAGCAGTTGTTTCCATACAGATAAGAACGGATCTAGCCTTGCTTTAAGGTCCTGGCAGTCAATTACAGCTGTTACTGCTTTAACTGACTGCACACACAGCAGGCTCTGCTCATTTCCCCTGTGCTAAGAGGACCTTAATGTAATCTGAGATCTATAGGAGAAGTGAGAGACTGGCATCTGAAAATGTAAACCAAATCTTACCTGCAAGAAAAAAACCACACTTGTGCTATTTTTGGAAGTAAAGTAGAAACTGTTATCACTAGAGAAACAAACTTTTGTTTTAACAGTACATTCATAATCTGACTGTAGCGATAGTCTTTGCTATCCATGTAAGAGCTTCTTTATATGCTGGCCTTTAAAGCATAGCTGTATGTACATGTGGATGTATTTCAATATTGTTCCCCTTTTTGTGCCAGCATCCTTAATTTAAATGTGAGAGCTGAACTTCTGGTCCCAGTGGATTAATTAACAAAAATGCAATGATGCACCTCATCAGCATCACTCAGGTGATTCAAACTGATGGACATGTGGAGACCAAGTTACAGTAATTTATCCGTGAATATATCTTCAGCAGAGCAGCAGGGCAGCATCGATATTGGTTTCCTTGTTGTAGCCTGACCTCCCCGTAACTATTAGTGGAGCGTTATGCTTACCCCTCACCTTGGCACGGTCAGGTTTAGCCATGAATTCATGGGTATGCCGCAAAGCCTGTTGAGGTCAACAGAGTGGCTCCCACTGATTTCAGTGAACCATAAGTACAGTTCAAACTCCTCACCTCTCCAGCCTCTGGGCTGAATCTAGGCTCCCAAGATATCCCAGGAATAAACCCATGAAGGATGCCAGTTTCCATGGAGTCACGATCGATTTAACCTCAGCTAATGTATAATTGAACACTTTCCGTTCACTGCACCCAGGATCAGCAAATGCGTTCTTAAAACTCCAGCATCGCTAACTAGAGGCACCTGAGCGAGGGCTCCAGCACAGCTTTCCTAGCTCAGCCGGTGGGCAGGAGAGCGCTGTCTCAGAGCATCCTTAAAAATGTATGAAGCAGCTTGCGGGACAAGGTGAAGACGGAAAGGGAGAGCTCCCGTACTTTAGTTTTCTAACATCATTTCATTATTTATTGACAGTTTTTCTGACTTGAGTTTTGGAGTGCATATTGATTTACATGGTGAGGTCTCTTTTACAAGTTTTTATAAGTTAGACATTGCATCAAATCGAAACAGGAAGGCCTCAGTTTTGCAGGTGCACCATCCCTGTGAGGCTGAACACCCACATGGCATCTCCATAGAGTCTAAATCTATCTGGCCCCTGGAATTAATCAGTTTTTCCTTCCTTACACTGCCAGCTCAGCGACAAAGAGGCCCTTAAAAATATGTCCATTCTCCTTAAAGTTACTTCTGGAAGGTACAAAGCATCTGAGAGGTGTTTTAAAAGTGCAGCACTGTATGAAAGACCAAAGTTCTGCTTGGAGAAATACAAACCAAAAATGTGCTTTGATTCCTGTTTCATTAGAGCTTTCGGGAGCAGGCAACAACACGATAATCAAGTCTCCTGGCATTCAGTTAGACAGATGCACAGTGTGTTACATTGATGTAGTACAGATGTATGATCTCAGCTAAACTATAGCAGTCATGCTTTTGCTTTAAGACACATTGATTAAGGACTTCTTGGAATTAGAATTAAATCTAAATAACAAAATTAATCATCTTAAAAAAAAATTATCCACATTAGTTGGGATCCTCATTTTCAGTCACTTAAACCTAATCTCCAGTAAGTATAAATCAATTTATAGTGTTCCTGAAATCAATATAGCTACTCTGATTTATGCCAGTAGCAAATTTGGCTCCTGAACTACAGTTTTACTGATACCCTGGTGTTTCTTAAGAGATAACTCCAACAGTTGTGGTCAACAGTAACTTAACTGTTGTTTTTATTTTGTTGTGTGAAACATAGTTGGTATTTTTAATGCTTTTATGAAAATGCCAGTTTTAGCAGACTGCAACATGCAATATTTAACAAGGTGTTAGAGATCTTCCAATTATCTACAAGGGTGCAGTTTTCATGGAGAAAGAAAAATTAAACTTGCCAGTTATAAAGTACAGCCCTGCAGGGATGATAGGGAATTCTGATTTCTCCATCTAGAAATGGGAAACTTGGCATATTTTTCTGAAGTGTTTTGGCTGTTTCCTACGTGATCACAAACATGAACAGCGTAAAGACGTGATTTTTATGTCGTCTGCCAAAACACTGTGAGAAGCCCAAAAGATGTAATGGCATGGGTCACAAAGCTACAAAGGGCAGGTTAGCAGCTGAAATGCATCCAGACACCTTGCTGGCCTTGATCAACATTATGCATTCAGTTGGTTTAAAAGTGTCCCCCAAACATTGAGCACTTTGATCATTTTTCTTGGGCAGCCAAGCAGAGATAGAAGAAGGGAAGAGCATGTGCCTGCTTTTACAGCAGCTTCTTCGCTAATGAGAAAGCTGTGCTCTGCCTCCTCCCTCTTTCCTCTCCCCTTCCTCTGCTAAGACTGTAATTTAAGGGAGTGCTTGGACCTTTTGCCTTTTATTCCAGATCACCTTAGAGAATTATTAAATCCAGCTTTTGTATTGAAAAAATGGGTTTAGAAGGAGCCCGTAAGCTCCAGAACTTGTTAATGGTGTGCTCCTGTTGATTGAGAGCAAGCTGAGGTTCCCATTCATTTGAGCAGTCAGTAATTTGCATGGGGAAATTTCACCTCCATTTCCATTACTGATGCATATTGGCTCTAGAGAGTGGAGCCCTGTTATTCAAAGCATTCTTCAGAAATTTTTTATTGTTCAGTTGTGGCATTTTACTGCAACATTTACAAGAAAATAGTAATTATTAAACAAAGAGCATTGGGAAGGCAGTTCCACACTGAACAGATCCTGGGGAAAACAAAACAAAACAAAACAAACCCTAACAGAGGCATAAGTTAAAGCTGCCTACTGCTTTGATTCTCTTCATTTCATTATCCTCCAAGTTTCCAACAAGTACCCTTCTGACCCTTCGACTGGGTGCTGAGTCAAGGCGGGCACCATGAAGCTCAGCTGGGTGCTGGGAGCACCAGCTCCCCATTTTGGGGCAGGAATGACTCTGCATCTGGAAAGGATTTCCTTGCTTCCCTTTGCAGCCAGTCACTTTTCCTGGCTAACAAGGCAGGAGGGCAGAGCTGGTGCTGAGCTCTTCACTGAGGCACCACCAGGCTGAGACCTGTATCAGCCAAGCCAGGAGGTTCAGGACTGATCCTCTTTACCCCCTGCTTGGCTGAGCAGGACACAGGATCAAGGTAACCGAACAGTTGGCTTTATTGCTCATTAAGTGTATTTATTTCTGAAGTTGCAGCGTGCTGTGAGCCTTGCAGGTCTGACTCTTAGCCTGTTGGTGCGGGAACGATTGCAGCGCAGCGCTGACTGTTCTGCGGGTTCAGTGCAGGATACATGGCCAGAAGGTGGACAGTGAGGGAGCACCAGCAGGGTTCAAACACTGACAGCAGCAACTGTAAGAAATGTTATTGCTGCTATCAGTCCAGATTCAGATCAAGCTGCTGCTGTCTAAGAAATCTTTGCCTGCTAGCTTTTAATGGTGTGTCAGGTTTTGAAGTGACAAAGACCTCTGAACATCGCTTGTGCTCTTTTTTTCATCACACCTCTCACCTTGGCCTTGCAAACCCTCCACCCTTTCCTCATTTCTAAGTTAAGCTTTTCCTATGGGCAGTCTTTTTCCTGAGAAACAGCCTGTGAGTATCAGCAAAGGCTTCACTGATTTATTTACTGTGCTAGTGAGCTGGAAAACCCCACTAAACTTTTTAATCAGCATAAACATGAACTTAAATCTATCTGTCAGCAGCTCTGTCTCCCTTGCTTCCTTTCGAAGGAAAACACAATATCCCATCCGTGCTTCCACTTCCAAACTCAGGACTAGCCGAGAGATGCCCAACACAGTGGCACTTCATCTTTGCTGGCACTTGTACACCCCCCCAGCACTGCACAATGTCATGAAGAGTACACTCGGGTCCCAAATCAACATAACTACATCAGCAAGGCACCTTACCCGTGCTAACAGAGCTGTATGGATTCAATTCTGGCATGATCCCATGAGATCATGCCAGAGAGATCTCTAAGAGCTTTTTTTACCCACTAGCCTATTGAAGTAAGCTGTGTGAATGCCCTATTCACCCAGTCTCATTCTTACCTTTGTTAAATAAAATATCCTGTCATAGTCACCAGTCCAGCTTTATAAACTCTTCTAAAATAATCTTTCAAATAGCATGGAATTTCCTTCACATGGCAAACCAAAACTTGAAAATCATCAGGCAGTCATCATCACTGAGGGTATCTGTGTCAGAGCATCGTGAAGACAAATTGCTTTTGCTTTAGTGGAAGTTACGATTCATGAGAAAATGCATATAGTTATCGTGACAACTTGGTAAGAGCATCTTTTTTGCAGTCTGTGATGATCTTTGTATTGAATATAAGCACAAATCCTTAGATTTTTTCTGGAGCAGATGAAAGCAAAAATACATGCAAGCTCTCTGGCATTTGAAAGAGGTATGAGGTACATCTTTGGGGAGAAAGGAGGGCATCCCATCTTGGTTTAGTTCTGCAAACAAGATAGCTATCTTGAATAAAATCCCAGAAAAGTTGAGCAGTGATATTTTTGCCAAGTGCTGCATTAACTCAGAAAATGCTCCATTTTTTGGTAGAATGTGTTCCTTATGGTAAATATCATAGTAAGTGACTTTTAGCATTTGTTTACAAATATTTGTTGAAGCGAACATTTTCTTAAATGTGCTATACTAAATAATTCAGTAGAGGGTTGGACAGAAAAAAAAAGACTGAGGTAGTTCTGGCTTGAATTGCCGCATTCAGATTTGACTGGATGTTTATTGTTTGTGTATGAATTCAGTGTTTCTGAATACAGCAAATTTCCCTTTTTTAAAAATGCATCAGAAAACTATAGTTTTACAATGTCTTTTGTACTAATTAAACCAAAATGCATGAATTATTAAACATGCTCATTTGCAGTGTTCATGCACTTGAAAGGTTTGCTTTCGTTAGTAATAAGGCACACACACAGCTGAAAAGAGGTAATTAGAGCATCAAAAGCAGTGAACCATCCTGAAACTTCATAATGCTTTGCCTGAAAAAAAATCACCATTCAGCTGAATAGCAAGAAAACAAAAAAAATGTCTACACTGTTGAGTCCAGAAGGATGAGAACCAAAGTCTTTCCAAGTAACTCCATAGATATGCAAGAGGCTTTTAGTCCTCAAATATACCTTCAGAACTGATGTAGGAATGGCAAAAGGGAACCCCTGTGGTTATATTTCAAAGACTCTGTTTTCAAGTAAGAAACACATTAGTTCTTCTAAATCAAAGACTTTTTCATCCTGTGAGACTGTTTCAATCCTAGCAAAGAAGAAGAAGTTCTGATCTCAAAATTTTTCTTTTCTAATGATTTTAATAATCTGCTTGTTTTATAAGCACTTGCAGGGAAAGATGCTTCTTGCAGATAAGAAGGAGCGCTGGCACTTTTTATGATAGGAAAATGTGTACGTCATATCAAATAATGAGTGCTCTGTGTAAGCCATGCCAGAGATTGTGCATTGCGTATCCAGCTTTGGAGACCAAGTTACACTCTCTGGTTTCCCATTACTGCAATCCTGTTGGAACTTTGCCCCCAGACATTTAGAAAATTACAGTAAAATGACTGCATATTGTTTACACAGATTATTGACTATGCTTTCTTATGTAGATTTAGGGAGGAAAAAAAGGTCTTTTTTACACAGCCTGAAGCTCTTAAATACATGTGCGAAATGTCTAGACAGCAGCTTGAAAACCAACCTTCATCTCTGTAAGGTTCAACACTCATCTTTTTCATAGTCCATGCACATCCATGGCTCTCAAGAAGGAGCGGTGTGTTAAGATACAGAAGTGGCTCTCCAAGGCGACTGCGGGGGTCTGCCAATGAGCCATGCTCCGGCTTCTGCTCCGCACCGGCTCCTTCCTGGAAAGTCGACCATAAAACAGAAAATGCAGTAGTAAGAGGGAATGCGTGTGAAATTACCTGGCTGGTCTTAATAAAGCAGCGGGCGTTGTGCCGCCTGGCAGCAGCCCATCAGAGCTGGTGTTAGGGCAACAGACTTCTTTGGGAAAAGGCCTGTTGTTGCGGGGAATAGGGATGGGGGTTCAGCACAGAAAATTGGTCCTTTTCTGCCGGGGCTGAGGGATGCCTCTTTTGCATGGTGGGCAACCATGGGAGCACAAAAGAAACCCCGCTTTCTGACCCCGGCAGTCTCTAAACATCCCTGACAAGAAAGAAGGTATTACTTTGGTATTTATAGTTAGTCACAAAGTTTTCACGCCCACTGTTGCCATCTCAGAGGCGTGCTTTGCTGCCCGCCTTCGCTGGGGCCCTGACAGGGATAACCCACGCCTGAGGCAGCCAAACGAAGGCCCTCACCACCGTCGTTAGTGGGCAGAGACAGGTACGCGGGGGCAGCATCTCGCTCCTACGCTCTTGTCTCTCTCCCCCACTGGGGAGGAGCAGGTAGCGATAAGGCTCCTAATTTAGGATACCGCGATGCTGCAGAAGATGCAGCCACAGGGAGCAAGCAATACTAAGAGTTTCCCATCTAGGCTGTCTCCTCCCCGCAGCCCACGGGGAATGGTCGTTGGAGCAAACCGTCCCCACAACTGCATCGTGGAAGGACTCGGCCCAAAAGGGAACCCAGAAGCAAAATAACTGGGGTGCAGCATGGGTGGCCAGGGTATGGGGGTCTGGGTGCCAAGGGGCTGTTGGGCAGCACGGGCATACCCGCGGGCAGCTCCGTTCGATGCCTTTAGTTAAGTGGAGTGAGTCGGCGCCTGCCAGTTCGTGTGTCTGTATCCTGATGTGCTTTCCCCCAGCGGTAGGTACATTGCTGTCTCGGCTGAAATAGGTCTCATACGCTGAATGGGTCTGGCATGAAAGGTACTGTAGGAAAATAGGGTAAATGAGTAAAACCAAATAATGTTACCACAATTCATTTTTCAAGTGGTAACCTGTATCATTATAAGCACAAACCTTCCCATCTCTCTAAACTTATGTAAATGCTATTGTGGTGCATGTCAGCCTAATCTTGAGATATGCACATCTTACTCTATGGGGATTAGACACTAAGTACCATGCATCTCTGTTGGAGATTTAGCTAGAATAAAACATATGGAATCAGACAGTGCCTGGGGGATTTCTATAGGAATAACCAGTGTTTCTGTCCAAATGTAACTTCGCAGCAATTCTCTGTCTGTAACCTGAAATTATGGATAGAGCAGATGCTGTTACTCATTTAGGCAAGATTTGCAATGCCTTGACTTATATGAGAAAGCAAAAGACCTGTTTTATTTTAGATCATTGGACAGCTTTTAGTATGGTTAGGAAAAACGGAATTGTTATGCCTTGTTTTATTATGAAGAAGTGCTTTCCTAGTGTACTGTTTATGCCACTGCCACAGCTCAGCCTTAATTTCTACTGCTGTAAATAGCTCCTGTAGACACAGGTGTAGTAGTGCCAAGAGTCTTCTACTTTAAACATTCAGGGTGCATCCCATCTGTAGATGAGACTATGGTTTTGATATCAGCTATAAAAAGGAAGCTATACAGCTGCAGAGGTCTGTAAAGAAGGGGAAATGCTGTTCTTGAATGGGCCTATAAGTGCTTTTTTTCATATATACATGAGGTTACACCATCAAATATTTTTTTAAGGTAATGTCATTATGTGCCTGATTGCCTCTCATTTGCTTGAAGTAACTTTATGAATGCCTAACAAGCAGGCCAAAAATAAATAAGCCAAACGGATTTCTGTAGCAGGTCTAATACACATAGAGATATGTGGAAGGTAACACTTATCCCTGCCTAATTACAGATAGCAGGTCCAAGGCACCTGTGTGAACTCTGTAGATTTGCAAAGACAAATCCTCTGAACTGAGGAGGCTGCCATCACCAGGTTCACATAGAAATGGCCAGAAATTAGGGGAAATAACAAAGAGGAGGTTTCCTTGACAATACAGAACAGAAGGGAAGGTTGATGCAAGAGCTAGGTGCCAGCCCCAATGAATTTTGTTGCTACAAACCAGCAGCATATTGATGGCCATAGTGGTAGAAAATCATTAGTGGTTTAAATACAGTGATGATGGGTGGCAGGTAAATGTAATTATACTGGAACAAGAATGCTTTTCTCTCTTATTCAAAAATCTCTTTAAAAACTATAGTTTTAACACTCATGCATCCATTTAAAATAATTTGGTCATTCTATTCTGGATTGGGGGTCATTAATTGTAATTGTGAAGGTTTTCATTTAAAATGGAAAATAAGAAAAGGAAATCTACCGAGCCTGTACATTTTCCAAGTTTTGACAAATGAAAACCAAGACTTTTTCTTCTAGGATTTTGAGAAAAACTTCCTGGTCTTTTCAGTTTGTCTTCTTCATGCTGTGAGTGCATGTAAAACACATCGCACTTCTCCTTATAGTCATTCTAGTATGGAAACAAATATTAATAGTGAATTCTTATGGGTCTGCCCAAAAGGAGACTGTTGACCCTTGATTCTGTAAGATCATAGCATAGTAAATGGCTGACAAACAATATACCAACTCTAAATGCTGCAGCTGGATTGATTACAGATACTCTGCTTTGGTGGCCAAATCCATCAGCTTGATTCCCCCAGCCAGTAAGTGAGCGTAACACAGCACACGACCGTAAGTAAGGACTTGTTTTTTCACTTTTGCCTCCCCAGGTGATCTCATGCATTTGCCACCCTACCTTAGGATGGACTTTTTATTGAACCGTGGCGTGCAGGGCACGAGCAGAGACCTGGGTTTGGGGCAAGCCTGCTTGGAGCCGCAGAAAAGCCGAACCTTGAAGCGCCCCACCGTCCTGGAGCCGATACCCATGGAGACATCCTCCACAAGAGAAGTACAGTCATGGCAACCTGGTGCTGTGGCGACGTTACCTCAGCGAGAAGGAGCTGAGTTAGGACAGGCAGCAAAAATGAGCAGCTCCCAAGAATCCCTGCTGGACTCCCGGGGCCACTTGAAAGGAAACAATCCCTACGCAAAATCTTATACCCTGGTATAACAAAAAGAGCATGGCTGGACAGTGGCTGTAAATATTTACACTGAAAAAAAATCCAATGAAAGCTACCTTTTTTTTATTGAATTCCAATATTTATAATTAAAGAAGAAGATTGCCAAACTATTTGACAAAAAAAAAAATATGAACGACAGACAGTGCAAAGACTCTCTTGCTTTTTTTCTGTCTGAGTGTGAGCTTCATCTGACTGGACATCTGAATTTTTGGGTAAAAGAGTCCAGTTTTCTGATCTTCACAAGCGTTTGTGTTTTTACTGATTTTCTACGAAGTGCATGGAGACTTAACTAAAACATTTTAACTGGAAGTTCCATCAGACAAGATTTAAAAGGGAAAAAAATCACAAAAAAAAAAAAAATCACCCTATTTGTGAATTCAACAGGAACATTGATTTGGAAAAAAACAAGTCTTTTGTCATGTTTGCACCTTTTTTTTTAATTAGAAAATGGGTCCTTGATTGTTCTTTTTTTGTTGTTAATTAGGATGAGTGATGTCAGTGGAGTGAGGGGACTGATTTGGGTTTTTTTTTAATATTAATTTAATGAGACACTCTTTGCATTTTGTCTATGCGAAATAAAAGGGTCTTCTGCCTTTATTTGTGACGTCTGCTTCCGTTGCCTTCTGCTGTACTTGGTTTTCCCTAAATGTAACCACCATGTCAGTTCCAGAATCTGAACAATGTCTTCTTGTACCTTGGGCAGAAAAGGAAAGCGGGGGTCATACCTTTGGAAAAAAAAATTGACGTTCACTTACCCACAGCTTTTTTGCTACCATGGGGCAGAGAGCTAGGACGGTGCAAGTCCCGAGTGCTCTGAATCAAACTCATCAGGGACTGTCTGCATTCGCTTCATCAGCCACTGGGAGGCTTTTGTTCAGCTTCAATATTTTTTGGATCAGAAGAAATGTGTTGATGTTACTTTACTTACTCCCTAGGAATGGATTTTTAGTCCATTTGGGAGTAGCACTCACAGAAATTAGTTGCTTACATAAGGACTGGGGGAAAAAAACAAACAGCTTTTCCCATAATAGAAGAAAGGGGAGGAAAAAGTTACTCCAGGTCTAAGATCAGCACAGCTTCCTTTAGAGGAAAAAATCTTTTTACAGAGGACCTGTCAGCTCATATTACTTTGTTGCATCTTTTGATTACACGAGAAGTAATATTGCTTGTTTTACACAAAGTATAAATGATGAATACTATAGTTGGTGGGTTTAACACCTTGCTAAGTGCCTCCTTGTGTGTGTTCTGGCTACCTGTGTGTGCCCTGACCAAGAGAACATGGTGCAGAGCATCCCAGATTAGCGCCAGCACAAACACGCTGTTCAGCACTGGCTGGAAATATTAACTGGGGTCTGAAAGCAATAAACTAGGTACACTTGAGCAGGCTGAGAACCTCCTGCAATTTCCCTGGCTGGTGACATTGTGGGCACTGCTAATTCAAACATTTCTGCACCATGCTCAATTCAAGCTGTTTCAAAATGAAAAAATGCAGTTATGTACAATTGTTTCATTACTATTATTAATGTAATTATGCTGTTATAAGGGCACTGAGTTAGCAAAGTACTTAAGTGTCTTGAATCAAGTTGCACTTGCATCCTTAGCTCTGTCAAGCCCAAGTGCTAAAGTGCTGGCAAGTCCTACAGAAGGAGCCAAATGAAGACATCCTTGAGGTATGTACTTCTTACAGACCTACAGAGGAGTGCTGAGATGTCACTCAGGTAAGGAACCACTTTCCACCTAGTCTACCTATTTGACCGATATGATGATAAAGCACATTAAAAAAAAGACACCACCAAAAAAAACCCCAAAAATCCAAAACCAAGCAACACCACACAACATTTTGCCTCTGTAAAAAGAAATAAAAATTAAAAAAAAAAAAGAATTACCCATGAAGTATTTTCAAACAGAATGAAAAAACTATATGTTGAAAAAAGATTAAGTTATTAATTTGCCTTAGTTTGTTATGCTTTTTTCCATAGAGAAACATTTTTTTAATAAGAACATAATTTAACATACAGAAAGAAGTTTCTTTTACTATTTCCCATTGAAAAACTCCATGGAAAACTAAACTTCTATTGAAAATTTCATTTTGGGGCAATTCAGTTCTTTTTGATTCCCACAAGAGTCTTTCCGGGGTGTTCAGCTTGAGCTGGATGGGGCATTAGTACTGCATTTACAAATAAAAATTTATTTTCTCAGTGGCATTCCGGACTTTGGAGTCTCAGGCCATTTTCAGCTTCCACTGAAGCTTCGTTCTTGTCCTCTGAAAAAAGGTGAAAAGCTTTTGGGCAAAACTGAGGCTTGATCCATTTTTTACTGTGGCTCTTGGCTGCCCTCAAGCCCAAGGATGGTGGGTCCTGTGGCTGTGCTCCCCACCAGAACTTGCCTTCAGTGACAGACAAGAATAAGCATGTGATGCAGGGAGAAAATATTCACATTTTAAACTCCTGGTGACTGCTGGTAGTGGAAATATTCCAATATCTCCCTAAATCTACCTTTGGCTGACAATCTGGAAAGTGCCAACTGTCCTTGACTTAACGAGACTTCCTCCTCATCTGTATTCAATATGCCTGGTAATATTCATCCTCCTCATGAAGTGAAGACGCCTTTGGGGGCCCCATATTCGCAGAAATTCATGGCAAGTCTCCTGCTCGTTAAAATCAGAGTGGAACCGGGCTGCTGCTTAGCACACGGAGGCTTAGACCTGCAGGGTGCCTGGCTCCGTGCCCTGGATCCAGCCAGCTCGTCAGTATGCATGACTGTAAACATGTGTACGGTCCCCTTGGCTTGGGGGTTTTATTGGCTTTTAATTTTGCAAACAGCACTGGAGCAGTAGAGCTAGTTAAACGTGGAACAGAATCTTTAAGGAAGTGCCTGTCCTACTCACATCTAGTCAAGGTTTGGAGGTAGAAGTAAAATCTTTTCTCAGGTCAATATAGCTGGGAGCAGCCAAATCCCTGCAGGGTGCATTGGTTCGCAGGGCCAAGGTGAGAGCAAAAGTGTTGATGTGATTCTGACACTTCCCTGTAAGAGAACCACCAAAATTCACAGTTTACTTTTCCCCATGTCCCAACCTCAGCTAACCCTTTAATGATTCACAGATAGTAATTAACTCTCCCCCTTTGTCTCAAATGAGTTAGCAACTCCCTCACTCCTGCCTTTTGTAAGAACATTTTTATCCTTCTTTATTCCATTACTGTTTTGCTTAAATTGTCCGATTAACACAATTACATTAAACTCAGTATAGTTTTTCCCTCTCCTTGTTTTTAGGTCAGAGCTTGCTTTTCCTATTCAGAACCAAAGAAATATTGACCTTTTCAGTTTGTCTTTTGGTCAATTATTTTTTTAACCAGGTGAGCTCCATAGCAATGTTACTGTAGCTAAGAAGACTTAGGAGTTACAAGCAAGGTGAGGTATTATTACACCAAATAACATAGTTGAAGAACAAACAAAAGTAACCCTGAGCTACTATTTGGGACAAACAGAGTCCAGAGGAGCTTTGTGCAACCAGGTTTCCTACTTTCCCAGGCAGGTGGGGGGATGATACCCAATCCCTGGCTTGCAGGTGGGGGAATGGCAATAAGTCTCACCTGATGCCTTGCATTAAGTAATTTGGGGTAAATGTCTTCAGACTTTGATGCCCAACAGAGTTTGCCTGCACAGCCAGGTATGTATGAAGAGGGGGTTTTTTGGTCAGGTTTTTGGGGGGTTTTTGAGGGGGCCTGAAGAGATGAACAGTGAAGAGGTGGGATAAAGAGCCCAGCTGGAAGGGCAAATTCTGCCAGCACACCATTTTCCTGAGTAGACTGAAAAGCTCTCACAGAGAAGGGAGCTCTCCTTTAAGAGAAAGGAAAGGTAAAAGGAAAAAAACCCACAGTTTGGACAGCCTGTTCATAGTTTTAGTGTTAGTTGGGTTATTTTAGGTCGCAGCAGTTGCTTAATGGGCTCTCGTGGTCAACTCTGAGGCGTTCCAGCAGGGAAAAGAGAGTGCTTTTCACCATTAATTTTCTCTGGACTTGCCTGAGCATCCCAAGGGGAACCTCACCACCTCACCAGAAAGAAAATGCCTCTGTAGGAATCACACCAGCCCAGCGCACACCACCAGCACTGCTGGGGGGTCATACAGTGTGCTTCCCTGGGGTTTTATTGTACATTCTGAACTACTCCTCCTTTTTTCACAATGAATGTTACACTCCTTTGGTTTGGGATTTCAGGGCAGGAGAGTGCTAGAATTGACATAAAAAGGATCTGTAACTATTTTCAGAGTTGACAAGGGTCCTGTAAACTTCCCAGCAGGTGTTCAGCATGGGAGTATTTAGTATGCCAGCTCCCCACCCCACAGCAATCTCCTCCTGGCTCTGTTTTAAATGCCTCTGCCCTCCGACATAAATGTTTTTCCCCTTTGCAGGCACCCGCTGAAGGTGCTTGGTACTTTTCAGGCCTGACGGTAGGCAAGGGGACAAGCATCAGGGATGACCCTGAGGGCAGAGCTGGCCAGACACAGCCACAGCAAGAGCGGGCAGCTTTCCTGCCTGTTGGAGCAATCATTTGAGTGTAAAATGAAGACCCATTTCTATGTGATGTGCTTATTAGGAGGAAGGCTGCTGCAGGTATTTATTTGTCCTGATGCTGCCTGACTAGAAACATACACACAGAATTTCTAGCCAGTAACTTTTTTTTTTTTTAAATGGGAAGTATATACACATAGAAGATTTCAAAATCTCTGGGACTGAGTGTGAAGGAAACTGATCCCTACCCTTGTCCATGGAAGAGTAACGCCAAAACCAATTTCTGAGTACTGAAACAAAAAAAAAGAGAGAGCTTTGAGATAAATTGTGGAAGTTACTGGTTTTACATTGAAACTGCCAAGTTTTCATTCTCTGAGTCTGTCAGAAAGCATAAACACCCCACCCCCCCAGTTAAAACCTTTGGACACTTTTATTTAATTGAAAGCAAGTAAGATAGGTGTTTCATAAAAGGATATCGCATAATGGTGAGATAGTAGAGAAATCCACAACACAATGGGAAAACAAGGTGGAAAACCTGGAGAAATGCCATCATTAAGGAACTGTGTCATCAAAACTGTAACATGCAGTGACATGATTTTGGGATATTGCCCAAGTTCAGTTAAGCTACATCTTTGCACCTAAACGCTTTATTTAACAGTTCCAGTCCCAGTGGGATAACAAAATTAATCTAATTAATTCAACAGTTTGATAGAGAAAGCTGTAGTTTCAGTGCTATTTGTAGTGCAATAGAGGTCTTGGGTGGTGTGGGGAGGGAAGGGAGCATTGCAGCTGGGGGCTCAGAAATACCAAGCACACATTGAAACATGTATTGTGGTAGATTTTCCACCACCTAGAGCCTTGCTATGGTTGATCCTGCAGCTTCTCCATAAAGAAAGCACACCAGGTTCATAGAGGGTTTGAAAATCCTCTTTCCTCCCATCCCCTTGCAGGCATCATCCTTTCTTCCCATCCTACCCTGCCCTCAATTTTCAGAGGTTTTTGAGGTTACAGAAACTCATTGTGGCTGCCTCTGGATCCTAGGGAACATCTTCTTCCCTTCATCTCTGCTGGCAGCATCTCCAGCATCTCCCAGTCCCTCTCCTGCCGCAGTTCCCACGCTGTCCCAGCCCCCACTGCTGCCCCACACCGAGGTCTTGCACCCCTGCGGCATGTGCCCCTTCCTGGGGCGGCCACCACCCTGCTTCTGTAAAACCAGAAAAGTGGGACCTGAGACTCCCCTGTGTCCAAGGCAAGTCCCAGTGCACATCATTCCCAAACACCTCTGAGCCTCAAGGGTGGAGAGCTCAGCTCTGATAGATAAGGCTCAGCCCAGAAGCTTGAAATCAAACAGCCGTCCTGCCCATGGCACCCGGCATGCCTGCTTTACCAAGGGCTGCAGCTCCCAGGGGGCTCGCATCTCTCCTGTGCCAAGAAAAGAGCTCCTGTTATACCGGAGAGGATAAATAGGCTGGTAGCATTAAGGACCCCACATCTGTTCCCAGGTGGGCGCAGGTGTGCTGGGGCTCATCTGTGCCTTCGCACACCAGGGTGCTGGCGACTGATGTCCGGCTGTCACCTCCTGTCCATCTGGGCAGCCAGAGACTTGCAGGAAAGCGGGATCTCACTGGGACTCTGTTGGATTTAAATAACATTGTACCAAAAGCACAAGGCAGAGATACTTTTGTTCATGAAGAAAAGCATTAGAGGGCTGTAAGGCCCTGCTCTGTACAAGCGTCTTTACCTCTGTGTAATTGCTCCAACATTAGTAATAGTAAAATTATATGCTTCCATAAGGAAATTTAAATTAAATGTAACCTAAATCAATTTGAACTTTGAAACACTGAGCTTGTACCACCTGTCTTTCCTATAGAACAAATTATATTTAAGCCCCAAGGTCAAGAGCAAAGAGAAAGCTTAATTAAAGTTGATAGCAGACTGCATAATCACACCTGAACCTACATACAAACAGATGAAGCACCAAAAGCCATTTATTTTATTTTGCTATCCTTGCCTGGACTCTAATAAGATTTTCCTTTTAAAATGGCGACAGCTTCAGTTGCATTTCATCATGCGTGTACAGAAATGAATGGATATCTTGGCAAGCTGCTCTCCACCAACCACAAAAGCTCATTCATTAGTCTCTGACATGTTGGGCCATAGCTCTTTGCACTTCTAATTAAATCACCATCCTTGAAGGTGAACCTTTACAGTATTTATGAGCAAAATCATCTCAGGTGGAGGAGCTGTGAACCAAGGCAATAGGCAACACAGAATTGGTGAGGTGCTGTTAAAAATAACTCTGCAGTTTTCCTGTCATTTCAAAGAGAGACAAGACAAAACTCTAGAGAGAGCGTGAAGCTAGTTTCACGGCAGACTTTGTTTGAGGAAGACTTGGGATTTAGCAGCTAAAAAAGAGTAGATGTGACCACCCAACTGTGCATTTGATCCCATGGGTGGCTTGCAACACGCAGGGTATGTTTGGGATTTAGGCTGCTCTTCACTGCCCCCCCGCAGGAGTACGGCATAGCTGAACGTGGTTTGCCAGACCAAACAGAGGGAGTTGGTGCACTGGGAATGTGTGGGATTGCAGGTTATTTCTGGTCAATCTGGCATTACAGAGCCAGCTGACACCTGCGCCATGAGTAGCTTATCTGTGATTACAGCGTGCAGGCGTGCACGTGCATACCCGTACACACAAACTCTCTTCATCATCTGCACAGAGAATGTCAAGATCAACGTGAAAGCTATCATCCCAGCCCTTTTAGTATCACTCCATTGCACTTGGTGGAAGGGAGCAGGGAAAGATGCTACAGCACCATGAAACCACAGCAATCAGCCACTTCCAGTCACATCACTCAAGTGTTTCTCTTAGCTGTGTGTGGGTGCATAGCCAGATCTTAATTTTTATGGCCCACCTTTTAGCAAATATTGTCTTATCTAGGAGACAACATCTCCTGGTTATTTTTATAAACTCATATTTTTTTCTTTAGTCCTCACAGCAAGAAGTTGAGCTTCTTAATCCATTCAGCGTGAGAATACAAGTCAGAGACTTTTAGGGGCAAATGCTCAGGTCAAGGTGAAGGGTGTCATTCACACTGACTAGGACTAGAAGAAAAGAAAAAGAATTGGATGAAGTTTGAGTTCTGGAAAGTGCTCTGCATCAACCTTCAAAGTACAGCAAGCCCATGATCCCCCTTTACAGCTGTGAACCACTTTTCAGACACTCAGGCACACAGCAGGGCCCTGGGAGCTGTATTCAGTGCTGTCCCATCCCCTCCTAACACGGCACAGCAAAACCACATCCATTTCCATAGGAGGTACTCAGAGCAGGTATGGAGATAGTCAGTGTTGACCTCCTCAGGAACATACAGAAAGCTTTATGCCAAAGCTGATGAAAAGACTACTGCTACTAATTATGATTATTCTCAATAGATTTGTTTCCGCATAGCCTGATGATTAGTGTTCTCACTGGAAAGACCACTCAGTGGACCCAAAATTTTCATGACAGTCTTTCATTTTCAGTAACATCCAGCATAAAAAGAGTCTGGGCTCCTGCCAGTTCAATAAGTTGGCCTTAGATAAATGGGAGTTACCTGAGCCTGAGGCTCTGAGGCCAACAAACCATCTGCTAAATCAGGCCTGGGCACCCCATAGCATCTGCCTGTTGGTAGCCTCTTTCTCCTGGATTCAGGGTCTAGCAGAGGTTTGTGGGGATTCAGCTTCCAGGTGGGAGCTTCGAGAGTCTCTTCCCAACACCAGGGCAGATCCTTATCCTTTGGGTGAATTGGCAGCTTCCCTCAATTGCCTGGAAGCAGCCCAAGACACCACTTACAGCCACAACAGGCTGGAAACAGAAAGGAAACATTTGGACTTTTTTTTTTTTTCCCTTATAAAAGAAAGGCAACTTTCAGAACTTCCATCCTTCTGGCAAGCTACGCATTTCCCTTCTCTGCCCTGGGAGGCAAACAAAAGCATTTCCAACACTCGCATTAACTGAAGAACAGAAAGCAGTTTTGGGTGCATCCAATGACTATTACATTGACTTACTTTCTCCATGCTGCATTGTCTGAAAAACAGAACAGCCAGGACAAGGCTGGACAAGGACTGGGTCTCAGCAGGCTTGATGAAATTAGCCAATACTGAGCCCAGGGTAAAAACAACTTGCCCAGTGCTTCACTGAGGGTTCCCATGCAGCACTTCTTTAGCTGTGTGTGCTGGGCCTGAAAGAGGCTTGAAATTTTGCCATGCAAATTAGCGATTGCTCAACTGACCAGGCAGCTGAACCAGCAAAGCAATCAGTGGGTGTGACGTGTTTGAACTTAGCAGAGAGCTCAAAATCCATGGAAATCAGGGCATAACCCAGCCCCTGGGGTGACTTCCAAAAACATGAACAAAAAGCACAGCTCCTGAAGGAAAATAGCATGTTACCTGCATGCAAATGAAACAATATTTCCAGCACATGAGCTCTGAGGCAGTCTTTAGAGCCCAAACATAGCCTGGACCACATGAGAAAAGAGCAAGTTTTGCCCATTTACCTAGCAATATATTGACTTGTTTCTTGCATGGTTCGATAACAGAAACTCATCTCCAAAGTCTGGATAGTCCCTGTAAAATACACACTCAGGCCTGACAGGACAAAATCTTTTCTATTTTTACAGTCACTGAAGTCCCAAAGACTTTAATAAGCGTTTAGCATAAGAGAAGCAGGCAGATAAGTGTGTAATAAAGAAAGTAAGTGTTCCACTCGGAGATGAAAAATGACAGAGACCAAGAGCTAAGACCTTGGCAAAATTCGCCACAACTTTAAATTCACCAGGTCTTGCCAAGCAGACAAAGTTATGCACAGCTGATGTCTGTGTCACGATGATGCTTGACAGTACATTTTCTACCTTTTGTAGTTTTAATCAAAATCAAAAACTTCAGCATTTAGTAACAGTGGCAGTGTCAAATATTATTGTGGCTCTGTCAGTGACATGATGTTGCCTCAAAGACAGCAGAATATTAAGGTCAGATGTCTCTGAGCTTTTCATTTAATCTTATTTGCACTGAGAAGATAGGACTCTTCCCTCTGAATAGAGTACATCGACATTTCTAGTACTAAAGACTCAGGAGCTCTATATCTCGTAGGGGGAAAGCTGCTGGTATAGTCTTTCATTGGCACTTTTACAGCACTTATCAGGAGTGTAACCAAATAACTCAGAAGCCTGAATGCTTTCTATGCCCCCCATCATACCTATGAGGAAGGGAAGGCTGCAGGGATCAGATGCTTTCTTCAAGGTCATTCTGTAGACACAAGACTTCAGCCTTCATTGGTTTTCACGCAGGGCTTGATTCTGCTCAACCGAGCTCTGTGGCAGGTTGCCCATAGAAGTTGTGGCATTTCCATCCTTGCAGGTACTGCAAATTCGAGCAGACAAGCCCTGAGTCACCTGAGCTATGCTGGCCCTGCTCTGAGCAGGGGAGGAATAATCCCTGAGGTCTCCTCTGGACTAAATTACTCTGTGATTTCAAAACAGAATTTCCCGTGGGAGCAGAACTGCACTTGGAGGGCCTCAGCTGTAAGGACCTGCTTTCCTCTTTGTTGTTGATAGTGAAACATTAAAGTTTTTCTCTCCTGACCCTTGAGAATAAGATGAATACTTCCACATTTGCAAAAGAAATCCCTTTTCCCTGGTTCTTCAGTTGCACACCTTGCTGGGGGTCACGGGGAAACTTCTGGCTTTAGTTTTAATATGTGCTACTACCCAGCCACCTACCTAGTTTCACCTCAGCTTTGCATACATACAGTGCTATAAATATTTTCCAAATATGGTCATAATGTGGGGTCCCAAAAATCAGCTGAAAGTTTGTCCTCCACCTACCTATACCTTACCTTCCTGTGCTAAAAGATGCAGGCAACCGCTACTTCATCTCACCATGACCTCATGCAGAGAAACTCCGAAATGTTTGTGGAGCACTTGGACACTGGTGACAGCGTTCGTGAAATGAAGTTAGAGTAATGAAATCTCCAGGGAGCCAATGCATTATTTTATGATCAGTTCAGCCTCTGAACGGTGAATTCGAAATAAAATACAAGTTGTATAAAAGAAAATAAGGAGTAATTTCCCATTCATAGAAATAGGAGTGGGTTGGGGGGGGGGGAGGATATAAGCTTATGAAGTCAAAACCTGTGTCATAACACATTTCATCACGGAGGAGCAAGTACCATTAGTACTGCAGGGGTATCTAATTCTGGCATTTTTCAACCTCAGATGGCTGGCTTTGCAACCTAGTTATTTTTTATGTGCATTATACGGTGCAGAAACTTTCTGATGTTTTGCTAACCAATGACCTTGTTTGAAAAGAGCATCTATGGTATTTTAATGACTTTCAGATAACTTTTATAGCTGATGTTTTCAACCAGCAGGGTACTCTTGGGTCCAAACCTAAATATATTCTGTCTGAAGAAGTGTCAATGTTAAAAAAAAAAACAATGAAGGATGTCAATTACATCCCAACATTCCCCAGAGTACTTGAAAATATCTGCTGAATCAATACATACATATATATTTGTTTAAAAAAAAAAAAATTAAAAAGACAATACTTATAACTAAGTATGTTACTCTGGAGAAAAACTTGCAAAGTTGACAGATTTCTAAAAAATTTAAATATTTCCCATACTTTTAGCAAAAGCTTGCTATTTATCCCTCTTTTTCTACTACAATATTTACTATATGATTTCTACAGACATTATTTTCCTTATGCAGGTAATGTCTTATGCTGTCTGAATATGTCCAGAACGTTAGTAGGTTTTTACTCCAAGACACCTTTTTTCCAACACTCTTCATTCTCAAAATAGCATTTTCATATATACAGAAAACATGCAAGGATTTTCACAAACTAAGAGTATTGGCCACATCGGAAGATGTCAGGTATAACCTTAATTCTTCAAAGAGCTGAGCCCTGCACCCGCAGGCTCCCGAGGTCAGGTCCCACCGCAGAGCAGCAGGACCGCGGGCTGCCGTGGCGAAGTCACTGAAGGCTGAAAACACTGCTGCAGGCTGGTACACGCACATGGTTTTGTGCGGGGCTTTGGGGTCTTTTTTCTAAAATGTACATACATTTTAAAGGTTACAGTCTTTTGTGACATTTCCATTTCTCTTTGCTTGCTGGTGATGGTGCAGCTGACAAATCGAAGCTGAAGCGTAATCCAAATAACTGTTTGCTGTTTTCTCCTCTTGGCTACCTTTGAGACCTGGGCAGTGTTTGTGTAGTTACTCACAAGTGCTTCTGAATGCTGAATTTGACCCAAGTCAACCTAGACAGCATCTGTCAGATGGCAAAAACCAGTTTCTGACAAATAGAAGAGCAGCAGGACTATAAAAATAAGGGCGTTAGGTACAGCTTTTAAAGACATTTGATCATATATATCATGGGAGAATATCCCATGAGACTAATTCTAATTGACACTAATTTCCATGTTTTATTGAACCCCCCTTTTTTAATTGTCATTACACTCGAGGCGGGGGGGGCGGGGGGGACAACTGTTCACAGCTTTTCTGTCCTAAAGTTAACCTCCGAAGAAGCTACAGCTTCTTCAGGAAGGATTTCACCAAACAGCTCCTGCAGAGAGAGGTCCCTGCTTCCCTTCCCTGGGTCTCATATAATCAGAATTCATGCTACAGTCCACATCCCCAGCTAGTAAAATTGAATACCAGTCCTTTTCCAGCTGATGACATTATATTGATTTACACTAATAATAAAACTGGTCTCCTTTTTTTTTTTTAGGGGGAGCAGTGTCTGTCTACAGATACAAACAGGGTTTTGCACTTCTATCTATAATGCACTGTTTAAGTGACAGGCACCTATGTATGCACACACATTTAAATTAATATATGCTTGTAATACAATCAGCGTGTCTTCAATTTAAATACAGGTATTAGGTAATATGTTACTTTACACATATACATAATTGAGGTAAAGTGTAGGGGGAATAACTTTTGTTACACAAAAAGCTGGAAAAACAGACGTGCTTTCAGGCAGATGAGTTCTTTTTCAGGTCATTTTCAGGACTCATGTACCCCAAATGTGTCTTTCTTCCCTTTTTTATACCACCTACGCTAACAAATAATTGTATCCGTTTCTGCAAACCTTGCTTCACCTCGTAGCCTTAGCCCATCACAGCTACGACAGGGCTAGTGTTAGCTGAACACAAAGTGCTGCTTTCTCATGACGCATCATGCCGCACAGGCCTGAAACAGCCCCCATTTCCTATCTGTGGAAAACTACTGTTATTTTTCTAGGTTGTGTTTGGATTGTTTGTCCTATCACGATCCCAAATGCTGCAACGTGTAACACAGCTCCTCTGTTCGGTGAGTACGCGGGGGCTTGGGATCTGCTACTGTCTGCAGTGACTGAGGAGGGAAGGCTTAATTAAATGTGTCCATCAGTGGGTAAAAAGCTTCCCTTTTCCTTATAATGGGAAGATACACAGGTAATTGCCTTTTCGATTTATCACCTCCTGTATCAGGGCTGCTGGCACAAGGCATGGAGGTATTGTACTCTGGGTGTCAGGAGGCAAAGGGGAGGGAAGGTGTGGGGAATCTTCTCTGGCAGTCCAGTTTGGAGGACCATCTGGACAGCAGCCTGGGAGCAATTCATCAGCTCTGCAAGATGACGCTCAGAAGCTGAACAGCTTTTCTTTTCTGTAAGAGCTAGCTAAAAGTAAACCAGATTCTGCTGCAATGAATTATTAAAAGGAGTTCATTTAACATTGTTGTGATCTGGCTGAAGTACAGACAAGGCAAAGTGGTTTCCCAAATCTTATTGACTTCCCTAAGTGTCCTATTAGAGGACAAAAATGTGAGTTTGTCAGCAAAAATATCTTCTGGAGAAAACACAAAGCAAAAGGAGCTTTGGAGAAGGAAAAATAGTTAAATGGGAGCTCCTGGTGGAAAAAAAAAAAAAACACCACAATGATTTAGTTTTAAGTGCCTCAATAAAGAAAAATGTGCTCTGACAGTCCAGTAATATGCCAATTCTGTTGGGCATAAAGGCCTGCATCTAGGATCATGCATATGTTCTAAATAAAGTAAAAATGTACGTATGTTACAATATAGGTATGTGTGTATACCCCACCATCATAGGTCATCTCTCCACGCCGGAGTCAGGAGAGGTGATTCACCCTCTCCTTTGCCCCTCTTCTGCCCTGGTCAGTATTTCAATGTCATATTTCACCACCTGCCTTAAAAATTGACTGTGCAATAATGTGCATGGTAGAGTCCATAGAATCATAGAATCATAGAATGGTTTGAGTTGGAAGGGACCTTTAAGGGTCATCTAGTCCAAGCCCCCAGCAATAAGCAGGGACATCTTCAACTAGATCAGGTTGCTCAGAGCCCATCCAACCTGACCTTGAATGTTTCCAGGGATGGGGCATCTACAACCTCTCTGGGCAACCTGTGTCAGCGTTTCACCACTCTAATTCTAAAAAAAATGTCTTCCTCACATTTACTCTAAATCTACCCTCTTTTAGTTTAAAATCATTACCCCTTGTCCTATGGCAACATGCCCTGCTGAAAGGTTTGTCCCCATCTTTCTTGTAGGCCCCCTTTAAGTACTGAAGTGCTGCAATAAGATCTCCCTAGAGCCTTCTCTTCTCCAGGCTGAACAACCCCAACTCTCTCAGCCTGTCTTCATAGGAGAGGTGCTCCAGCCACTGATCGTCTTCGTGGCCCTCCTCTGGTCTTGCTGCAACAGGTCCATGTCCTTCTTATGTTGGGGGCCCCAGAGCTGGACGCAGTACTCCAGGTGGGGTTTCACCAGAGAGGAGCAGAGGGGCAGAATCACCTCCCTCGACCTGCTGGTTTTGATGCAGCCCAGGATACGGTTGGCTTTCTGGGCTGCGAACGCATATTGCCGGCTCACATCCAGCTTTTCATCCACCAGTACCCCCAAGTCCTTCTCCGCAGGGCTGCTCTCAACCCCTTCATCCCCCAGCCTGTATTAATGCTGGGAGTTGCCCCAACCCATGTGCAGGACCTTGCACTTGGCCTTGTTGAACCTCATGAGGCTCACAGGGCCCCACTTCTCAAGCTGGTTCAGGTCTCTCTGGATGGCATCCCTTCCCTCAGGCATGTCAACCGCACCACTCACTTGGGCTAGTATACAGCAGCTGGAAACCATCAAGCACACTCTTCACAGGTTTCAGGATAAATAAGTTCAATGACCCAGGGATTTTGAGTATTCATCAATTGTTTCATTAAAGACTAAGGGAAACACTTACATACAATTGTTTTCTTTATGTAGCAAGCTAAAAAGACAATAGATGAAACTACGAGAAGGCAGCAAAGGACAGCAGAAGTTAACATACCAGTCTTGTAAACGTCGCACCAATTTTCCTCAGTTCTTCCAGCAGAATTTTTATTTTCTCCAATTGTTCCTCTGTGCGATGCTGTGTAATTCAATTTCTCACAGCCTTATTAGCTTTGTCAGCAAGACTTTTAACTTCTACTTTTTGCAACCATGAGTCCCAGATCACCAAGCAAAATGAGGGTATGCCTAAAGCCCAGGCTATGAAGTTCAGTCTCCAAGGAAAAGCTCCCGTTAATTCAGTATGGCCAGTACTTTTTGTAATGGATCTCACATAAAAATGTATGGGTAGCCCACACTCTTAAGTGCTTTAATAAATGGATAATGATGTAGAAATGCCTTAGGGTTCCTCTTTTCTTTCCCTTCCTTCTTGAGTTCTTTAATACATGACAGCAAATAATAGCTATTTCTAAAACAATTAATTGGAGGAAAAAAACCTGTAAATACACTTTATAACTGAATTGTTTAATAGACAAAATTCAAAAACAGAGTCCCTGAAGACAGTTCCAACTTGTTTTGCATTACTGGTACTTTTAGGAAATAAGTAAAATATGCAAATAACCATAATCAGTTCATATCTGACTGAAGATTTAAAGGGCTCTGTCAAAAACTATTACCACAAACATTTGCTAAACTTTTTTTTCTTTTAATTTACAGCAGGACAGTCCACAAAAAGGTCTGTGGAAAACTGTCACAGTCAGTGTTGACACTGGGCTGACCTCTGTAATTGCAGAATTTGGGAACATTAAATTACTGGTAAGTTTGTTTTAAAAGAGCTTCAGGAGGTAGCAAATGAGGTGTTTGGTGGGCATGTGCTTGTGCACATGTGTCTGTAACCAAGGATATCAGAAAGAACATCCTTCTTTAATGTGAACTCTTGACTTCAGTAAGTCTAGTCATGAAAAAGGTGCTGAGTTTGTATCATTATGACACTTCATACCAGTTGAGTGAGAATACCTGCTTAAATTCTCCATTTTCATTTCTTTTCTTCCTCATTTTTTCTTGTACCTTAGTAGTATTTTGTATAGCCTTAAGTAGTGGGAGCTGCAGTGACTGCTTTGCTTGTGTGTTAATTCTAAAGAATGATGGCCAGTCGGGATTTTTAAATTTTATAAGCAGGAATATCCTTGGAAATCACTACAGCTGTAAACAGTATGCTGTACATACTAGAGCTAGGACAGGTAGGGGAAAACATATGGTGTTTTTAATTTTCCTAATGAACATGGTATTTTTCGCAATCTCGTAAAGAATTAGTGTAAATTAGTTTCCTAAAAGAATGACATTTTGCAGCTAATCAGAGTACTTGGTTATGACACAATTATTTCCTAAATGGAAAAAATGCACATTAGCATGAATATTCAAATAAGAGTCTGAACCATTAAAGGCCCATTAGTTCTACAAATAGAACTGTAGTGACTTTTTGAATAAGTTCTTCCTGAAAAGCAGTTTTCTACAGATGTGAGAGGCCAGAACTGATACACTTACTCTAAGAAAAGGGGAGGTATCTGTTGTCTTGAAGGAGAGCAACTAAGCAGATGTAGGAGATCAATCTATTTTTCTGCCTGGATTTCCAGGATTGCTGTTCTTTACCATTTTCAAAAGAATAATCAAATTCCCAAATGAACTTGAATAAAATTGCTTGTTCTTTTGAGTTTGATGGACTAGTTATTTTTAGTCAGGTTTAGTCACTAGAAGCAAGTTCTTTTTTTTCAGAGAGAGTTTGCACAGATCCTTAAGGATTTTTATAACACTTCAGAAGAACAGGAAAAACACTCTACAGCACTTCTGATGCTTTCAAAGTATTTTAAATGCTTTAATGAAAAACTCCATAAAATCTTACCAAGAAATAATGTTAAATGCATAAGAATATTAACACTTGTATTTTAGCCCAGTTACTGAATTTTTTTTTTTTTTTTTTGCTATTATATCCAAAATCTGGTACGTCACTTTACAAAATAGTTTAGCCGATTTTTATCGTATTTCAGTAGCTATCAATTTTGGCATATAGAAGAAAAAAAAAACAGTATTTTTTTTTCTTTTTTTGTTTTATTTTTCAATAAAGCTTTTAATGGCTAATGATATTCCTAATAGTTTTTTTCATCTTTTGTAGAAAGTTTATTCCCTTTAGTAGCAGGCCACAGAAAGACAGTGAAGGAGACGTAGTATATAACGGACTAAGTAACTTTATATATGAGAGACTCTCCCTCACACTACTAACATGCTCACCCTACCCTATGTGTAACTAATTTGCACCAAGTCTAAGAGATCAGATCACAAAGAAGCTGTTCTCACATCTGGAAACATGCCCAGTGAAGCAAATGCCTTCATTTTTCTCCACAGTAAACTCAAAGAAGGAAAAAAATAATGGGTGCACCATGGATTTGTGAGAAAGACTGTGCTTAATGTAACGGATGGATAATCTGATCCATTTTCAGCCTTATTTTTCCTCTATCTAAAAATTGAAACCCAAGCCCTTGGTTCCTGCGTACTGCTTAGGAAGGAGCAGAACTTTTTTGGTGTATGTGTATACATGTATGTACATATATCTGTATACCTGTGTACTTGAATACATAAACACACGTTTAAACCACAGAAGAAAGAGAGGGGCACAGGTCAGCATGGTCAGGGTAGTTCATAGTATTTGACCCTGCAAAAATGATCCATTTGCATTGATACCTTGCACATCAAACAGTGTTTGTAAGCAGCCTAATGCTATAGGAGGGGGCATTTCTAAACCATGACTGTAGCAAATAAACATTGCACAGATTTCTGTTATACCCTGCCCCGCAAGTTTTCCTTCTTATTTTCCTTCTTATTTTTTTTTCACTGACGAAATTTACACACAGAGGCTTAAGCACCAAAACCTGAGGTTTGCTCTTTCTTCCACACAGGCAGGCTGAAGGTGCATGTTTTTCTCCTTAGATGGCTTTTATGACTTGGAAAATGGATATTGCAATCTCAGTATGCAATTGATGCATGGTGCACAGATGCAGTGCCTTGGAAAACATTTGCATTCACTATCATGATGTTTTCCTAATTAGATGCCTCTGAACACAGATCTATTTCCAGCATGGTTTTTACGTCGAACTGCACAACAAATTCAGTTCAACTGGCAGTTTAGCTTACCCAAATGCCATCAACAGAACTTAGCTGAAATAAATTAAAGAGGCAGTAATGTGCTCGTAGCGTTAACATTAGCATTTCATGGCCTTTAGCTAGCTCAGGCAATAAACAAACTTGAATTGTGAAAAGTTTCCTGCTTATGCGGACAGAAGGGCGTCTGATGGCTGAAGGCTGATTGCCGCTTCTCATCAGACACCATCGCTTGCCTTTTCTGACTGGCTTTTGAGAACCTTAACCACGGTCATAAAGTATCTTGCTCTCCAATAGAGGGTTAAAGGGGGGGGAGAAGAACAAAGGAGGGTAAAATGGGGGATGGACGTCAAAGAAAACTTGCTTTGAATAAACTGATGGCAGGAGTAGCTTGATAGCTGGGATGCAGCGTCTCTCCCTCTTAGGTTGCTGATTGAAGTGATGGAGGTTTGCTGACTGAAAACTCGCCGGTGTGGATCATGATTAAAGGTTTTCCCTCCGGTTGTCCTTCAACAAACAGCTCATGTGAAACACAGGCTGTAGGGAGAGCGAGACAGCCTCTGTTAGGATTTCTGGTGAAATTCAGAAGAGGTACCTATGTTTTCTCATATCATCCTACTCTTTCCACCACCGCTGGAAGCAAAAATGCTTTTAAGTACCTGGAGCTGCATATATAAAATACAGCTGAAGTATGATTTTAACCACTGCCTCAAGCTGGTTTCCTAGAGCCACAGACAGGCAGGGACGTAAGTGGTTACACTTTCAGAAGTGCTGAGCCCCCAGCAGCCCTCCCCACGGAGGACTATTTGGTACTGATTGAAAGTGGCTCCTCTAGACACGATCCATCACAGTGAGAAACTTGATTTCACCCAGCTATTAATGCCGTGACTTTATTGAGTGATGGCACAGGAAGGAAAGGGACAGTGCAGAGCTGGCAGCAGGCACAGAAGTGATGGGGGAGCTGCTCTGGTAGGACAAAATGGTGCCAAAAGCTGAGCTGAGATGGGGTCTGATGAGGGAAAAGAGGAAGGGAAAAAAGAAAAATCTCACCTTTCTGGAAGTCAAAACTGCGTTGAATTGCTGTCATTTTGTGTCAAATTATGTCTTCTGGGGTTTTTTTGAGGAACATAGATTGCTTCAAGTATTGGGATTAAAAAAGTATTGTAGCAGGATAAAAGCTCAAAATGGAGTTATTTCAACAGGTGAACTATATTCTCCCTCACCAATCGTGTACTGGAGCCCCACACTAGGGGTAATGAAGGAAGGGAGCTGGTTTCTGCTCTGGTTGAAGCAGATTTCCTGCCCCAGATTTGATTTCAGACGATAGGGAGTAAGTTTGCCTCTGACAAGAAATCCTCTACTGGAAGGGAGCAGGTTGTCAGGGGTCACGGGGTTTATGGCTCTCTATTGCCTGTGGGTGGCACATTTGACAAAATAAAAATTGTCCAAGGTGGGAAATCACTTCTAGTCAACAGAAGTTCCTCAAAAGAAAAAAAAAAGACACTTAAAATCTGAATTTTTCCCAGGAGCACTATATGGAGTGACTACATCTACCTTGCTTTAAAGGACCACACTCTATTTTATTCATGTACCAAGGGGAAGACCAAATCAACCACAAACTGCCTGCTGCAATGGTTCAGCCTATATTATATGCCAAGACCAGGGCTTTCATCCGTGGTGTCAACCTTCTAGTGGGCTCCTCAGCAAAGGTCCAGCCCAGAGCTTTGCAGAATGCCACCCAGGCTCCACCACCTTGAAGAGCAGAGACCAAGCTGCTGGGACCTCTGCTGGGCCCTGCTGAGCCCGTAGCTGATGGAGGGCTTGAAGACCATCCAGAGAGGGGCAGAGACCTGGGACTACCCAGGGAGTGATGGTGAAAGCTTTCCCTTGCTGCTACCACCTCCTGAGTGGCTGAGCTGGCTGCCACATGCTGCTTCATTTCCCCCAAATCATGTCATTGCTTGAGAGCAAATACTAAGATGTTATCACAAAAAGTTTATGCATGTGCACCTTACTACCAAAGGCTCTTCAGTTTTCCATGTCATTTATATAAATGTGTCTTCAGCCACCACAAGAACTGCAACTCCAAAGCAAAAATCTTAGTTCTCTTCCAGAAGACTGCAGTTTACTTAGACACATGCTAGCTTTATCCTGGCAGGCTAGGCTAGGATTGCTCTGGTATTTTACTGTAGCTTAGTGTTTGATGATCAGTTTATTCCATGAATTTTTTTCAGGCAATAAATACTAGCTGTATGTGGCAAAGCATCTGGAGCCGTTTGTTAGTCCAACACACAAGGGAAGCAGAATAGTCAGCACAACCATGGTCTAATTTTGAAGCTAGGATTTATTTACGTCAGCTGGTCAAACTACGTCCTTTCATGCACTGTGACTATAAAAGTAACTGCAGTAGTAATGGTCCATCAATAAGGCAAATTGCACCTCCAAAAAGAAGAAAAGGCAATGCACTTTCTGCAATGAGTACGTGGATGATTTTGCATGGCAGAGGAGAGAATAGCCATGAGATTTAGTACAGCTTCAGCTGAAGCCATTTCCAGTTCCTTGGCATGGTACTGAACCATAGGGGCTAATTGCAAGCAGCCTGCAGAGCAGTTCATCAATATAGATCTAGCAAAGCTTGTGAGAACAATTTAAACCCCATTTTTGTTGCTTAGAAATGTGGGAGTACAGAAGGCAGTATGACTGCTGTAGCACAAAAATAAAGCATGGTATAGTCCATGCTTGCTCTCATCAGTGATTAGACAATGGCAAAACGTTGTTTTCCAAGACTTTTCATGTGTTAAAAAGATAGACCTTGATCACAAGTACATTTCATGCACTATCAGCAATATATTAGCTCCTTTTTCAGCTGAGGAACTAAGCAAAGACTTGTGGAAAAGAATGGAACTTGGTTTTCTGATGACTCAAGCTAAAGAAATATCAAAATGTTTCTAAAGTTTGTCTCTTAGTATACAATTAGTTGAAAGGGGAACAGGTCTGCATAAATATTTTCAAGATTGAAGTGACTTGTTAGCAGTGTTCATAAATATAATCAGTATACTACCATAAAACTGTCTGTACTCGGACAACATATCATGATGTGCAGCTGGTAACACTGAAGTTAACTTTGGAAGAAACTGCTCTGCCTTCAAAGTAATAGGAAAAGGAATTACTGAATGTTAATTTAGCTCATACTCGGCAGAAACAGCAAAGCGTGCTCCCTCTAAGACATCAGTTTAATTTTAAAGCTTATAGGAGAGGAGGCTTCCATCACATTTCCCTCTCTGCCAGCAGACTGTTCATGTCAGCCTTGACAAACGGGAGTTTTTGAGGCAGAGAGTACTCAGCTCTGCACACAAAAGCACAAAGAAACATAAATGTTCTGCAAATATAACAAATGACTTTTTCATATTATTTTATATTTGCTAAGTTGTAATTCTTAAGCTTCTTAAAGATGGTGAAAATACAGATGCGTGAATGCTGCTTTTTTAATACTAGAAACTATGACAATCTTAAAATTAGAACAATCTCATCCTGTATGTGCTGAAGTTTGACATAATGCATTAGCTGAAGGTTAAATTACAACAAAGAACAGATGACAGATTACTTGTTCGTAAGAGTAACTCTTCTCTAACAAAAAATATGCAAAATTATTTAATTCACTGCCTCACATTTGTTCTCAAATAGCTGAATTCACATTCTGATTTCTGAGAGGAAAATTTTTACTCACTTTATGAAGGAAGGAAAAAGGTGACTTTGAAAACTGTAGACGTGTGCAAAAGGGGGAAACTTCTGATTGATTTATGTTTGTACCATGATGTGTGAACTGAAATATTAAGTAAAGCATGTATGTATGTTGGGGAGGGCGTGAGGAACCCTGCATTAGAGGAGGTCAGGTTCTATTTTCAAGCACCTTAATTTTTTAGAATTCTAGCTTTCTCTCACACTTAATAATTATGGCATTTGCTGTGTAAATTCCTAACTCAAATATATCAGCAGAAAGACAACCTTGCCAGATTGCAGAAATATGTTAAATATTAAAACCCTTAAGGCTTAGGCTTCACTCACACATGCAAAGAAGTTTCAAGAAATGATTATGAAATAATTATGCATTACAGTTACACTGAACTTACATAATATCTTAAACAAGAAAGTAAAAGTTTTTATGTCACAGCCATAGGAATATTTAGAAAAAAAAATAATCCTGGGATGCTAAGGGAAACATGCTTCTTTAAAGGATCCTCTACTTTTCATGTTGTCCCTTATTTTCACCCAAAAAAGGCAGTACCTCTCTTACCAAGGATCTCTGTCACTCACTTCTCCTTAGCCAGATGGCAGGGCAAACAGATCAGCCACCAGTTCCTCCAGCTATTCCTCTCCAGGAATTCAATTAGAGAAAACGACTGCTTGGTGAATATACTTCCCATTAGCTTCCCCTGGACCTTGAACTAAGCTTCATTTGTAAAGCAGAAATAACCCTCTCAGGAGGGTTCTCCAAAGAGTAATTTCTTTTAAAGGTCATGCACGCACTTTTGAAAGAACTGAACACCTGCTTATGAGGAATTATTAGAACTCTTACGTGAAATGTAGATTTTGTATGCATCAAAATATCAAATCTAAATCCTTTTGTCTTCCAGAATTTTTAAAATGTACATGTGTTTGTACCCACATGGGCAATTCATATAGCTAAACACGACAGTTGGATGCACTGGGCAGAAACTTACCTCATATCTAAATATCTCACATCTAGCATCTTTTTAATTGATTGTTTGTCCACAGAAGAGAGCTGAAAATAACCTGTTCTCTGACTGACAGTTGAGTTAATGAACTTAACTAGATAATCCTCTAAGGTCTGAAGTTAAATACCATAGCTAAGAGAAGGTATTACCCTTGTTTTTCTCCTCACTCTGACTTCACAAAGTGTAACAGTTCCAAGACAAAAGACAAGGGTTATAGCCCAGTGTCCAGAAACCCCAACTACTTAAATTGTTCCATTACTGAAGTACAAAGACAATCATCCATCAATATGTCAACAAAGTTTTAAAAGATGGCTCTTCATTTTTTCCAGGAGAAATAGTGTTTTCTACATGACTCTGGAAACTAGGCTAAAAAAAAACAGAAAAAAAAAAAAAAGAAAGGGAAAAAAAAGAACTTTTAACCCCAGAGACTGAGACTTGCTTCTTATTTTAGCAATGCAGCTGTTACCAAGGCAGGTAGCAGAGATGCAGTACACTTTTCTAAAACTTCAGCTGAACACAGACCCTCTCATGCTGCACTGAGTGGGAAAATAATACGGTTATTTTGCTGAATAGGGTATTTAGAAAGAAATGTCTCTTAGATCAATTAATTTGGTTGATTGCATGTAGTTGAGAAACAGATTTCTCTAAAGTATTTGGTTCTGGTTAATCAGAGAAGCAGCATCAGGCTGTAGCAATGAACTCTCTTTCCTTCTTTCTTTTCGATTTAGAGGAAAAAAGCTTCGTAAAAATCATCGATTTCTCACCAACTATTTCCAACTGATTTTTGAATGTAGAATGAAAATCCCTAAACTGCTATGAAGTGAAGTCATAAATATCCCAGGTTATATAATAACAGCCTCATATATAATAACATCCTCATTAAAAGTGATGTCTTCAGCATTATTTACTAATTTCTCATTTTTTCCAAGTTTGGTGGAAACTAGTTTGCAAGTTGTCCACCTCCAATGCCTGACCTCTGCTGTTGAGGGATAATTTATTAGATGTGTTTCCAAGTCTCCATTAACTGTGACTTTCCAGTCTATTAACTATTTACATCTGGTATCACGTAAGCATTTCTAACATAAGCACTGCTGTAGTGAATGTAGATGCTATATAAATAATGAAGGAGTAATGGATTGGATCAACTCCATCTGGAAACAGGATAAACTCCTCCATCTCAGGCAGGAGCTTTTTCCATAGTGCCAAACCTAGGTGAGTTTCTTGCTGGAGAAAGAGGCTGGATACTTTCAAGGCTGTGTTGGAAGGCGCCTTGCTGCAGCCACTGAAGCCTGCAGCAGGACCTAAATAGGCAACGGGTCAGCTTGGTTTGCCACCCAGAAAAGGGAATTTCAGTGCTAGGAAGGGGTCCTGTTCCTCCAAAGCACAGCTTTAATGCTGGACTCTACCGAGCTGATGTGTCCCATGTAACTGCAGAAGCTGAGAAGGACGCCTTCCCTCGTTGAGCTCAGCCATTTCTAATACAGCAGAGACGGCAGCAAGGAGCTCACAGGAGGACATTCACAGGCACAAAGATTACCAGGCTGCTATACTCCTCCCCTGACGAATGCAGACATCTGATATTCATCTTGTACTTTGCAGTCCCAGAAAGATGTCTGTAGTAGTTGTACCTCAGCAATACTATTGTGCTTGCTGGGAATTACAGGCACCACTGCCCTGAGATTTCAAGACAGAGCAGGTTTGAGATTAATTCAAACAGTAGTGAGGAAAATACTTGTTCCATAATATTGGTTCTTTCTCAAAACTCTCCTTGCAAGCAAATCTTGCACAACTGCTAATAGATGCAGATATATAACAAGACAGAATTTGTTTGGTTTTATTTTTCATGCAACAGACATATCAAAAAACAATCAGATGTCACTGCAGCTATGTTTATAAATGGCTGGCTAATAACTGGAAGCCGGTGCAAATTAAGTCAGATTTATTTTGCTTTAGGTGAGAGCTTGTTAATAACAGTGAAATACACTATGAAGAGAGGCACCGCTAAACCTCCCTGTTTGGCAGAAACCTCATCCATCACGGAATTGCTGCAGCTGAATATAGCACATTTACACAGCCTGTGAAAGATTTGCAAAAGCACCCAGGAGATTAAAGTGCATAAGTGCCAATGACTTTAAATGGCACTTGCTTTTGCAAATTTCATCCCCTGAGACTTCAGTAGACTTAATAACGCACAAAAATACAATCTGAAGTGCAACCCAGCTTTACATAAGCTCGGCAAGTCTTGCTTTTGTTTTAATTTGACTGATATTGTAAGGAGAAAAGAAAAATGACTGCTTCTTCAGAAATTACCAGACTGAAAAGTAGTCTTTATAATAATACTTAACTCCTAGGCTCACTAATGCAAGTGTCCCTAAATGCCAACAGATAAGATGTTTTTCAGTGGAAATCAACAGGTTAGTTTGGCAGAGAGGAGACGAGCAAAGGGAATTAACTGGCTTTGACTAATTGTCTCACCTAAAGAATACCACTGCTGACAGAGCACATGAAAATGGTTTTACAAGAGGGAATAACATACCCTAAAGTGCGCAAACAAAGGTAACCTTTTAAAGCTGATTTGCACCAGAGACCTCGGCCTATTGTCTGACAATAATAATGTTGACTCCAGCAACCCAATCAAGCCTTATCTCAGTGTATCAACAGAAAAGCTATTCATCTGGGAATGTTTTAGCAAAAAGCAGCATGAAAATCAAGAGAGTGAAATTTGGTTGCTACGACAAAGAAAAAGCAACACAAGTGCGTGCCTGTTCATGCCACATTAGCTAAGGCACTCCCTGAAAGATTCGCAGCAGCTAAGAAATCAACTTTCTGTGTAAATGTGTCTTCCTTGGCCATGTGGTTTTGTGTTCCTGAGATGCAAAACATTTTTCAGTGGTGTTTTGCAAGTCTTAGATCCATCAACTACATATTGTCAGCTATTTCCAAGGCAGAGAGTTAGAAGGACACTCCAGAACTGGCAAGCAGGCTGCTGCTCTGCAGTGATGTGAATCCCAAAGGGCACTGGGTGACGTCTTCAGGGTTTTCTGAGGAATATCCTTTTGTATGAAGCAATGTGTCCCATCCCCCCCCCACACACACACACTTTGCAACCTCTTTTGTTATCACTTAGGTCTTGTTGTGTGGGAACACAATACACCTCACCCAGGCTGCCCCTGGGTTGCCCACCCGTGCCTGCTGGCACGCTGCACCCACCAGCAAGAGCAGGCTGTGGGGAGGTTTTGTTTTAAGAGACTCTCAGACAGACACGGAGTGATAAATTTGGAGGTGGTAACTTTCAGTACCAGCAGTGGGGAAGCAGATCCAAGAGTTTTACCTCACCTTTATGCAGCACGTCCTCACTTGTGCTGCAGTCCTGCAGCCCAGCCCCCTGTTCCACGCTGCTGGGCTGCTTGCGCAGCGAGGTGGCACGCAATGAGAACAAAATTCAAGGGCAGAAACAAGGTGTAAGTCGCGCTGGTGCACCCAGGGCTGTTCTCCAGTGCCTGCTTTCCTGCGTGGCAGCTGCACATCACTGGTGTGCATCCGAGCCAGAACTCTGACCGCGTTGGCACTGAAGGAAAGCTGTGCAGATGAAAAAGGGATATTTATCATTTTGTGTTTGCTTCCTCAAAGGAGAATTGTCTGATTCTATGCAGGCAAAAAATGTCATCAAGATAATTCACTTTCTCATTGGATACTTTCAGGATTTCCTTTACTCTTTTTACTTTTACTCTCTCACTTTTTTCTTTGTTGCTAGTCCTTACCTGGAAGCTTTGGCAGCTATAAACTATAAATACTATTGAAAATTACTTATTTAAGTTAGCCTTATTGACTACAAAGCTTGCAGGATTACAATTTCAACGTGCAGCACAGAATCAAGATAATGGACTTTCAATTCAGATGATGGGCATAAACTCATGTAGATATGTAAGAATGGAGCAAACATAGGTAGCTCTCTAATGCAAAGAAAAACTTACATTAATGGAAAGTGCTGCTTAGACTATGAAACCACCATTTACTTCTTTTGTATAAAAGTATATAGAATATGATGCATAATGGATGCTTTTCCCTTGTGTGCATCCGCACAGCAATACTAAAAAAGAGCAGAAATAGAGGAGCTAATCATCCATCTTTTTGCTATGTAGCAGACATCAATAAACTGGAGTTTGTGTTCCATTCTATTAAAATCCCAATGTCCCAGGCAATAACCTGTCTTTCAATAAACACAGGTCTAATGTCCATTGAAATGTGAGCTAATGCTGAGTGGAAAATGAATTCTGTATTTACCTACTTCCAAATTGCATTTTATCCATTTTCATTTACCAAATAAAAAATAATTGATTGCCTTAACTTACCCTTTGTAAAGAAAAAGCCTCTATGATCAGGGGAATATTGGTTGCAGAAGAATTCTAGTGGAATAAAATCGTTTTCCCTCTGAACAATGATTTTAATTTCTCCAAATATGATGTCTCCCAATTCACTTTTTAAACCTAGATCCAAGAGATGTTTCGGGCTTTCTCCAGAGACTGTAGGTACCATATGTCAGGGGGAAGTCTAGAGGGCAAACTACAGGATGACTGATCAAATACTGAGATTTTTATTTTTAACTCTAAGACAGAATTCACACAGCACAGCTGTGATCCCTAAATGCCTGCCAGTTGGCTTGCATAACTTGAACACATTGCAATGCCTCAGCGCATGCAATGTTGCCCAGGTATCCCCTAAAGTTTTATATAACTGAACGGGAAATATCTAAAAGTAATTCATTATATCAGCAAAAGAGTGGGAAATAAAATGCTCCAGCTCTTCAGTATTAGGCAATCACCTCCCCTCCCTGCCACAGTTCCCCCTCCACCCACCCTTCCTGCTGTAATTCTCTACCCACACCCTATGCCTCCTCCTTAATGCACTGTCATTACGTATGTCCCCTTCGCCTTTCCCATAACCCTTCCCTTTCCACTACAGCAATCCCCTTCACTCACCCCTGCTCCCACGCTTTGCTGCCATCTCCCACCAGTGTGTCTGCTTTGTCTAAATATCTGATAGCCAGAAACAACAAACAAACCAGTCCTATAAAGGGGGACTCGCATACCCCCTGTGATATTAAAGTGGGGACCAGACCTATTTCCCATGTCTGGCTTGCGGGCAGCACTGCGTCACCCGTGCAGAAGTGGGGAAACTGGGACGGCACCAACCCTGGGCAGGGGCACAGCAAAGCAGGGACGCCACCAGCAAGGTCCCTGCTGCCCAGAGCAGCCAATTTGCTGCCACCAAAACAACTGAGTTTGGCCACACCAGGAGGAGGATGATAGGTACGCCCACGCCACACAAAGAAATGTGTCACTGTGGCTTGCGTGTGTGATCTGAACTAGTTTAACTCGTTTGGGAGAGATGCCAGTCTTCTGCAGGTGTGTGTCATTTCCCCCCTTGCTGTAGTTATTGTTGTTCTTGTTATTCATCATTGCTACCATCTTGTCATTATTTTTTTTATATCTTTCACTATATTAAATGTGGACTTGGAAATGACAATGGTTAAAGAAAAAGTGATATCATTTTGCCAAAAGCTGCAAACTAAGTACAGAAAGTCACTATACTTTGTGTACTTAACAAGGCCGTCAGATCGTGCCCTCATGCACCCTCCGTCACATGAGTCCTGAAGACTTCAGTGGGAATATTTATGGTGGAAACTACTACTGAATGTGAGTAATAGTATCAGTTTGGCCTTTGTGAAAGACCATTAAATCACAACACACTGAGAAGGGGCAAGACTCCTCAGGCTTATTTCAAGAGCTATTTTTAGATGTGGATATTCAGACTTTTCTTATCAAATAATTAGTCATCACAAGTAAAGGCAAGATTACTTTTGAGAATAAAATAGGAATTCATTGAAGCCTTTTCTGAGCTTCCAAAAAATGTTGATTTAGAGATCATTGAAGCCTCTGCACCTGACTGTAATAATTTAGTAATAGGAAAGGGAAAAGCACAAAAAAAAAATCCGAACCAATTACAATTCCTGCCCTGACTTGAAGGCCAAAGAACTGCAGATAAAGACATTTACCTGGATTTCTGTATCATCCTGGTATTGCAGAGGTGCAGTGAGACCATAAAATTAAGAAAGGTGTTTTACAGCCAATATAGTGTCTTGTAGAAAAGAACGGGAAAATCCTGACTAGACAGAGAGACCACAGAGAGGCTCCATATCCACAGGAAATTATGTTCTGACAATAAGCCAACAAAATAATACTGTTACAAAAAATGCCAAAAGCCATGTAAAAGTGTGGTAAGGGGATCATTACACTGATCATGTAAAATAGTCAAGATAATTATGCCGCTGTGCTTGGCACTGGTTATGTTTCATTTGGATGGCTGCATTTCATTTCAGGCACACAGATAAATTGGCAGAGTTCAAAGGAGAATAACAAAAAATGATGAAAAGGGTTGGAAAAGGAAACCTATGAGATAAGGTTAGGGAAACTGGGTGTAGCTGGTCTAGAACAAATTAATCTAAATGGCAGAACGGAGGATTTAGGTTAAGTACAAACCAACCTTTACAGCTTTAAGAAAAGTTCAGTCATGGTACAAGCTGCCAAGGAAGGTTTTAGCCTCACCATCACTAGAGATACTAAAAGGCAGGAGACCATCTGTCAGGGAGAGTTTAGGGATTAAAAAAAAAGGGGAAAAAGAAAAAAAAAAAAGCACTGCCACAATTAAAGACTTGAGCTAAATAACCCATTTGTGGCTAGCCTTTAATGGACTAGAAGTGGCATGGCTTCTTTTTTTAGGGTAAGTTCATAGATCTTTTCACTGTGAAGACTGATCCCCACAATTCTCTAGGAGGCTACCAGTCTGAGGAGTGTTTGGAAAAAAGTTTCATTTATAACTCTGTACCTTCAGCAAGCCACAGGTTGGTTTTGGCTTGTCTTTCTGTGTTTAACTTGATAGAACTCACATCGTTTGCTGTTTTCCTCATCTGGGCATTCTTGTGCTTTCTGATGGTGTTTCTTTACTTCTAATAGTCTCCTTTGCTGTTTACTTCTACAGGTTATTTTACGGTCCAGGCAACGATGTGAACAAAGGATTTCTAAGGCAATTGTTCTGATCATTCAACTGTAGGTTATTCTCTTTTGGGACAATCTGACAGTAATTTGGAGCAGAAGCAGTATGGATGTGTCTGGGGACAGTGTGGGTGTATATGGTGGGAGTTATAACCCTGTTTCCTGCAAAATCTACTGCTCTGAATAATCTATCATGTTACCTATGGGAACTTTTGGTTTACCAGCACAGATATCCACCTAATTTAAATTTTGCTTTCCATGACTTGGTTACTCCCAGCTAGGTAGTGCCGGTTAACTACAAAGCTCAGTGAGTGTGTGGAAGTTAAAAGACCCATATAATACCTGGAATGTTTAAGTGTCCTCTTTCGCCCATCTTAGTGAAGTTCCTTGTTGAATCAAACTCCTTTTCCTCACCTTAGCAATATCCAGATAGGTCTTTGAAAAGTATGAGTTAATGGTAAGAAAGGAAATTAAAAACTGCCACCTTGGATATGAACAAAGGATCAATGAAAAGCAAGACTCAGGAGCAAGAAAGCTCTCCTCTCCTGGGAACATGAACTGAATCTGTGATGCAAACACATTTTCATAAAAAGGAAATTGTCTGACAGGGGCAGCCACAATTAATCCAAATTTCATGCTAGTTCACTATTTCCTCATTATGTTTCACTGTCTATTAAGACTGTATTTGTAAGATGCACTCTGAACTTCACATTAAAGAATAGCCCTGCTGCTGAAAGAGCCATAATTCATTTACTAACAGCCCTTGTTGCTGTGCTTCAATAATGTAATCGTTTTCTCTGTGTCCCAACCATATGATTATTCCTGTTGTGTAGGAAATTTAAGTCCAAGGAATGTCAGATCAAATATAAAAGCCTAGTGCTTACCCATGGTTTTTATTCAATTAGGTAACCATTACAGAGCTCATGCTATTTCGAATGACATAATGTAGAATGCAAATGCAGTCCTTGATTACAGATATATGTTCATCTAAACAAAATGGCACCAACACAATCCAAACCCATTACAATTTTTAAATTATTATGCTAAGGCAATTATTAAATGGTGAGCAGTCTCTGTGAAAGACAAGTGGGGAATCTGTGGCCTCCACAAACCACACTTTGAGCACAGCAGCAGTGTGGTTTGAGGTTTATTTGTGAAATTCCTAAATGCAGAGAAACAGTGTTGCTAAAATATGCTCCTAGAGTGAAAGCACTGAGCTGCAACTTGGAGAACTCTGACTTTGCAGGTGATGTGTGGGTAAGTCACACATAGGGCTGGGACCTGACCCAGACACAGGTGCCTAAGGCAGGGTCTGGGCAGCATTTAGATGTTTATCCCCAAACTAAGATCTAAAAAGCCCTGTCCACTCCCACCCAGTCTTGCTGTGCTTATTAAGCATCTCACACGTCGTCTGCACATGCCTTCTACATCGCCCACAGGCTCCATAAGGTTTCCTCTGCTCAACATCTCTGAGGGCTCCTCCTAACCAGCACAGTTCCAGAGCTCTTATCACCCATGATCAGGTCTGGGCCTCTCAACAAATTGTTGCCCAGCACCACAAGTGCCTTAACCTGCATAAAGCTGAGGACCTTCCCTTTGCAGTCCCCCAGCCTGCCTTTCAGGAACAGCTTTGCACCCCTTCAGTATTGCTGCTATGGTGGGCTCTCATGGGAAGCAACTGCCACCAGCATGAGATCTTCCCTTCCCTCTATTCCTACCCTTTGGTTGTAGCCTTCTGTTTACAGGAGGGGACTAATGATATATGTGTCCCTTGCCCTGGTCATCAGAACACTCCTGTGGAAGGTGGGAGAGGAAGAAATGAATCCCTCTAGGCAGAGCTGGGAATTATACCTGAATCTCTCACACCTGATGGAGTCCCAACTGCAGGCTGTTCAAAGGCAGGCAGGCTGAACGCACTCAGCACGCCTGCCTCCGTCAGCCTGGAGGTGAGGCTCACGCTGCTGCCTTGGAGAATGCCTGCAAACACCAGTCCTTCAGAAAACACTTCTGTCTCTGATTTCCCTAGAGACAAAGATGCCTACTGGAACCCCTAAATCTGCTGATGAAGCCAAGAGGGTGAGATTTTTTTACACTTCTCTGTGTGGTGTGTGTCCCACTTGCCCAATCTAAATAGCTCCTTTTTCTGAGTACAAGGTACTTGTTTAAACCTTTTCTGAACCTTCCTCATGCACTATATGGGCAGCAAATTCCTGATCAGGTCTGAAGTCAGGCAAGATCCTTACTTAGATCCAGCTTGAAACTGGTCTGTTACTGGTTTACAACAGGGAGAAAATAGAAATACTTCCCAATTTAAGATAAACGTTGTTGTGGCTACGTTTTGTTAATCAAAAAACTGGGCTAATACAGTGATAAAGCAAGGGGCTCATATAAAGTTGAATACAGAACAGTGCAAATAGGGACAGGGAGTCTGTTATGATTTACTCATCAAATACTGAAAATAATATAAAAAGAGGAGAGAGAGATGGCATAGAAACAGTTACTGATTATGTAGAGAGTGAAAAGCTGCATCAAGAAGAGGGTTTAGGAGGTCAGTTTCTATTTTTACAAATTAAAAAAAAAACCCTTCCAAAGGTTTCTGGATTTGGGTTTTGTATTTTGTGTCTGATTTCCCCCCCCCCCCCATAACAGTCAATGTGGTCCAAGCTGGGTAATTCTGAACATTATCATGCAAAGAGGAAGGACAGGGACAATTTCCCCACTTAAGCCACTTTATTGGCATAATTGCAAGACAAAAATAAACTGCTCACTGCTTCCTACACCTCTTCCCCTCATGACAGCTTCTGTCTGCAAGTTTTTACTTTCAGCTCATTATGAGAAAGTAATTTTACTGCCACATTTGGCTGGCAGCTGGAATTCTCCAAATGAGGTAAGCAGGGCTGAGATGCATGCTCTCATCTCTCAGCAAAAACCTCGTAACATACGGTGCTCTTATGTCTCCAAGCTTTACGTGAAGAGGAAAACAGGCATCTGGGCTGAGTTCATTTGTAACGCTGTGGTTGCTGGATTAATATGAAAAGACAGATGAAGGCAGACACTTTAATTACTTCACCCTAACTTTTTATTACAACATCAAGTAAAATGGTGAGTTACAGAGGATAATGGGCGTGAAACATCTGGGATGAAGTCACACACAAGCTCAGGGTTTGTTATCTGCCAATGGGGTTTTAAATATTGATAATTTCTGTACATGCATCTTTATGTTACTTCTGATTTTCTTGATAAATCATTTCAGGATTACTTTGTTTTAAGCTCTGAGGTAGCTACTAAGACTGGGACCCCGCTTTTTTCTTCTGGAATTTTCTGAACTGGGACTGTATCGCCACAGCCGCCCGCTCTGTCTCTGGTGCATCCATGTCTATGTCAAATTCCTCTTGAACCTTCTTCTGCCCATCTGCTCAAAGAAAACAAAACAAAACATCAACAGTTTTTTCAAACAGTCATAATCACTGGACAGCACAGCTGAAAAAAACCTGCCCCTCTCTCCTTCGCAGACACAGCCGTGACAATGGGGAGCATATTCAGAAAAAAATCTGGGACCAGTTTCCGCAGACACAGCTGATCAAATCCCCCACCTCCTCCGGCACAGTCCGTGACAGCAGTTGGTAGGTAGGCACTGAGGAGTGACATCCAAGTGGTGCTCAGCAGTCACCGAGTATCACCCTGACATCTGAGCAAGTCCCCTCCTGCCCGGGGAGCTAAGCGAGAGGCAGAGGGACCCTCCTGTGCCACCCTGTGGGTAGAAGTTACTCATATCCCCATGTTTACTCTAAAACAATGGCACCTTAAAATATTTTAAAGTAAGGATTAAGACCCTGTTCCTATCACACCTCCTGCATTAGAGGAAGAGATAATACTTCCCAAGGCAAATTTCCATCCTTTTCACTTGTTTCCTGCCTCATCCCTTTCAACATATACCACTCTTCCCCTTTGAATCATTTATGTTTAATCTCCCTGCCACCGAGCTGCTTCCCTCACTTCTCTCCGGGCTCTGTTGTTGCCTTTCAGCCTCGATCCTTGGCTCTTTGCCTTCCTTTATTCCCAATGCTCAGCTTTTCATTCAACTGCATTCAGCCTCCACATGGACAACCCAGCTGACTTCGCTGAATTTTGCTTCATCCACCTACGTGTTGAAAGTGCAGCCCTGGGAAAACTCCTGCCCTCATTGCGAAGATAACCCTAATCTGCCTGAACTAACAAAGTGAGAACACACATTCACTCCACTAACCTCATCATACCACTGAGTTTCTCTTCTCTATAACCTAGTTTGTTAAAACTCACTTATGTAATTGTTGTATCCCAGTTCTGCAGTGAACGTCATACCAGGAGTCTGCAGACAGCTCTACTTAAAACAGCTGTGGGAATTCACCCATTTTGAACCACTTTGCTTTGTATTCTTGAGATTAATACCTCCTGGATGCTCATCCTCAAGTACCGTTAATGCAGATCAAGGGAAACACTTTCAATGTATTATTAAAATGAAAAGAAACTTATTCCCCACTCTCTCTCTCCTTCCCACTAGAAAGTAGGGGTGCCATTTCATGACTTTAGCATGAGTCTTGCAGTTTTTCTTGCCTTTACTGCTTGTTCTTATTTAGAACTCAATTTTTGTGTCCATTTCCCATGACCAGAATCCACTCTAAACTGGGCAAATATTTAAAGGGAAGGTTTTGGCATATTCCATACTGATTTTATTTTAACTACAATAACCAAATAAATGCACCTATGTTAACTTAATATTTTGTTTTACTTAGAACATTTAAGAAGAAAGATGAAAATGTCAGAAGAAAGAGAAAGTCTGCAGGGGAAGAATAGCTTGAGAGCTTACCAAAACTTTGATTATGCAGTATAATGAAAAGTTAGGTTATCAAAACTAAAATTTTATGGAAGAAAATGAATCATACTAACATTACATCACACTTCCACAGCCATTAAACCCAAGAATCTGCACGGTTTGTGTAACTATTCGAGCAACACAACCACCTTAAGTACAGAAATACAATTATTGCCTTATTTTTCATGGGGAAAGGGAGGTGAAGGTCAGAAAAGACTTCCTTATGCTCACAAGTTGTTGACATAGCAATGGAGAAAACTGAACTCTCCCGTTAAAGCCATGTTATATACTGAAATTTAGAGTGGCTTCTTAAAGAAACAGAAATTTCTGTACCAGTTCCTAAACTAATAACACAACAACGCTTTGTGAAAATTACCCTAATGCCAGATACCACCTTCTCCACATTGCTGTGTACACAGCATAGAAACAGAGATAATTTTTTAAATCAAATTTCAAAAGGAATTATCATTTTCACAGTGACTTAGTACCATTCTATTGGTATTTTGGGGCATCGATGTTGATTTGGTATTTAGAGCTTAAAGGGAACTAAGACAAGAAATCACAACATTGTATATGGAAACAAACCAAAAAAGAACTTTAAATCATCCTGTAAAAGACTACAAATATTCAGTCAGAACACGTAAATATACTTTTCATTTGAAACTTTTGAGTGAAAAAAAATGAATAGCCTGATCAGCTAGCTGTAACAGCAACCACTTTGTGATATCAGTAAGAAGAAAATAAAACTGTTTTACTTGTCCATATGTCAGAATCTCTCCTCTGTTAATAGGGTCTTATTAACTTATTCTAAAGAGAAGAGTATCACTTACGGGAAAATACACTTACTCCTTATGGAGAAATATTTTATCAAAATGTTTATACCAGTAATGTAATAAGCATTTAATCTGCTTTGAAACTGATGAGACTAGTCTTCTCATTGCTTGATGATTTTCATTTTTGTTGTAACATGGTGAATTTTAGGATCATCCCTAGCCATTTACGAGACACAGCTATCCATCTTAACAGGAGAAAACAAAAGTGGAGTCTATGCATCAATTTTAGCTTTTCAGTATATAAATTACTGTCCCTCGGAAACGTCAATAGGGAAAACCAGATGGATGGATGAGTAGACACAATTGGTTTCATACCTCTTGATGAAATTTGGCTTCTACAACTCATTTCTTATTACAGCCAGGTCTTAGTAGTATGTTAACTTGCAGTAGTGACTCAGCAATCTTTCATTAAGATTTTATAGACTTAAGAAAATTCAACACTTAGTATAATTTTTCTCTAGAACTTCCAGGCCAGTTAATCTTTGCTTGATGTGAATCATCATCACTGCCTTGAAATCAATTGTACTACAAGAATTTACCATACCTGAAGATGTACAATAATTTACCGTATTTAAGATCTATCTGACTTTCTTTTATTTTTTGACCCATTCTTGTTGAAACTGAAACCAAAACTCCTTATGAACTCTTTCTGTATTTCTCTTTTTCCCATCACTAAGGAGAAATGGTAGGATGAGAAGTTTTCAGCCATGATTTAGGCTTGTAGATTAAGAAATTAGAAGTGTTCAAAAGGGCCAAAACATTTATATGGGTAATGAAGAAATTCACTGTTAGCTTACAGATAGTATAGAAATATATGTATGATTACACATATATGCATAATGTACATTATGAAACAACATGTATATCACCTATCTATAATGTATATGACATATCTGTGTTTCCTTTCTCCCTACACCCATCTTTCTCTTTCTATATACATTTTTGGTATATACGCATTTGAATATATAGAGAATATATATGAATATATATAGAAATACACAGACATATTTGCCTAAAGAGTTCTAAGTCCTGCGTTACACTGAAAAGAGCTGGATGGGGTATTTCCTAGTGTCGTGGTTTAACCCCAGCCAGCAACTAAGCACCACGCAGCCGCTCACTCACTCCCCCCCCATCCAGTGGGATGGGGGAGAAAATCAGGAAAAGAAGTAAAACTCCTGGGTTGAGATAAGAATGGTTTAATAGAACAGAAAAGAAGAAACTAATAATGATAATGGTAACACTAATAAAATGACAACAGTAGTAATAAAAGGATTGAAATGTACAAATGATGCGCAGGGCAATTGCTCACCACCTGCCGACTGACACCCAGCCAGTCCCCGAGCCGCGAATCCCTGCCCCCCCACTTCCCAGTTCCTATATTAGATGGGACGTCACATGGTATGGAATACCCTGTTGGCCAGTTTGGGTCAGGTGCCCTGGCTGGGCATGAGAAGCTGAAAAATCCTTGACTATAGTCTAAACACTACTGAGCAACAACTGAAAACATCAGTGTTATCAACATTCTTCTCATACTGAACTCAAAACATAGCACTGTACCAGCTACTAGGAAGACAGTTAACTATCCCAGCTGAAACCAGGACACCTAGATTTTGGGAGTGGATTTTCTTGGGAGTTGTCCCCAAACCATCTTCTATTGATGACTGTCACAACACAGATACTTTAACAGATGGATTGTCAATCTGGACAGAGAATTAAGTGGTGTGCCTTCTTTGGCTTTGTCTATGCTAACGGAAAAAGATTTTAGCTTTTACCTTGAGTTGCTTTACTAGAAGTAGCCTAATGATTTAAAATATATCACACCCCACTAACTACACTGTTTTTGTTTTACTGGTTAGTTAGCATTAAGAACATGAGTTTCAGCCCCCCATGGCAGGGGGGCTGGAACTAGGCGATCTTTAAGGTCCCTTCCAACCCACACCATTCTATGATTCTACAAATTAAGAATTGACCCACTCAATTACAGTGAAAACCCAGCCTGTGCTTGGGACCTGCACAGACTAGAGATGACCTCACTGCACCAATACGAGTGACTGAAAGCCTTTTTGCACCCTTCCTACTATATATGCACCTATGCTATACTAGCTTTTACCTGTCAGTAGTTGTTCATGTATCTCAAACATGCAGGCTATTAAGTTTGAATGCTGAAATCGTGAAATTTATGCAGAGAACTGAAAGCAAGCCCATAGAAACATCCTTCTTTCATTCATTGTCTCCCACCCCTAGCTTTCCTTTCACAAGGGATCACTAGCTTGGAAGTGATCTGAAAATCCAGGAAATTTTCACTCTCAGCAGGCCAGAGCACAGATAAGCACTTGCACAGGCTTTACTCTTGGATTTGCTTTTTAATTCTTGTTGGTGGGGGCCAACCATTCTGTTTGATAACAAGCCACCTTTTTCTAAGCTACCTTTATGTAGCAATAAAGGTAGGTCTGGATTCCCTCCCCACCCTCAGTCATGTGCACACACTTTAGTTGGTATCTACACGTTCTAGACTAGGTGCAGATTTCCTCCACGTGGATATCTGAGGATCCCTGGACTACCACAGGCTCACATAAGGAAACTAGGAGGAACATGACTGTTGTCAGTAGACTTCAATTCACAAGCTACTTGTGATTTTGAGGGATTCAGAAATCAAAAATGGTTGATACGCACTGGTCTGTACTTTACGTTTTCTGAGAGGATTTGGTTTCATTAGCACTATAAAAAATAAAACCCCTAACCTTTCTCACTACACTCAGATATTTCAAGGCTTTCCGTGAAAGATTTCTTCATACTTAGTCCAAATTCCCACTCCTAGATAGTGACTCCCACTCGTCTTCTGAACGTGCCATGACAAACCAGGGAGTCAGCACATGTCCCTGCTGGGTTGTGATCACCACCAACAGGGGAGGTGAAGAGAATAATCCCACGCCAACAGTCATAGGTTGGCCATAACAACAGTCTGGTATCTGATGAGTGTTTCAAAATCATGTGTTTAATGTGGACTGACTCTGGCCATGTGTCAATTCAGGCAAATCTGAGTTGTAGTGGAACTCCTTGGAGCACACCACCAACTGCTTGATGAGTCTCACCATCATAAGGAGCACCCCATGTCCCACCACCAATCTGGTGCCACAGACTGCTTTGCAGGACTAAAGACCCAGACAACTTGCAGTGTGCAGATTTTACTTCAGTATATGCAATAGTCATCCCAGCAGGAGAGCCTGAAACAGCATCTAATTAGCTGTTTTCCAAATCTAACATCCTGAAAGCTCATTTCACATCATTGCAATTGAAAAAGATCTATTTATTCCATTTCCAGATGAAACACTAGAATGCTGTCTCCGTAATCTGCTACAGTGCCTCATAATCCATTGCAAACACTGGATGGATAATGAAGCTGCCTGTAACAAGGAAAACAATCAGATCTTACACACAAATCTACCCAGCAAACTCTCAAGAAATGTGGTGCAAGTGTAATTATTCACAAAAATGCCTTCAGCTATTTCCTTCATTTACTTTTCAACTATAAAGTAAAATGAATTATGACAACACTGGAAAAAGAAAACACTGCTTATTCCATATGGGCTAAAAGCCTAAAGCAGTCTTTTGTGACCTTTGAATACAGGCTAAACAGACTAGTGTTCATGGAAGGGCAAAAGCTGGTGGGATTGACTTGGGGGGAAAAGAGGACCCACTCTTTATTCTCAGAATTTCTTCATCCTCCAGATGAAATAGAGATTACTTGTCACCTTACGGAAAAAAATTCAGCATGAAAAATTGCATGGGCTGGAGCCTCTAACTGGCATTTCACGTCTTAAGTGCTATCCTCCGCCCCTGCTCACCCAGCCCACATCCAACAGGAATTACGGGACTATACTTAAGATGGAATATACTCATAAAAATACTGCATTTTTCAGGGGCTAAACTGCAGCATTTGGAAAAAGACTAAATGAAGTGTGGGACAGAATCACAGTGCCCCATAACATGCCAGAAGTGGTATTTTGCCTAAGGCAGGATCATTACCTCCCACTGCTCAAAAGATCATTCAAGCTGTGACAATCTTTATGCTACTCTGATCCCAAGCTATTACACCAGTCTGTCCAATGAGGCAGAACAGTCCCTAATTAAAGAGGACCAAAATGGGCAGGAATCTCATGAATGTTGACATTCATGTGGAGCATTATCTTTATCTTTACCTTTATGTGATGGAAAGAGTCATTTTATCTCACTAGACTCCACAAAGTGACCAGCCAGCTAGAGAAAATGTATGGGTGCTTATGTGTATGGAGGCCAGATTTAATTCCTTACAAGCACCAGTTTTGAAAGCCAAGAGCTAATGTGACCATTCTTCCCCCTCTGTATTCAACTGAGGGGTGAGGAAGTGAAAGACAGGGTCTCATCTTCTTCTAAGGGACTCAATCTAGCCTTTTTTTTCTGTGCAAGATGAGGAAAAATAACACCATAACTGACCTTGTGGCTGAAGAAAGGAGACAGTCTACTTCTCAACAATAAAAACTCTCCAGTCAGTTGCCAGGGCCACATTACCCCGCAGGCTGGCTCTGAGCCTTTGTTTTGGTCACCCTACTGCTCCCCAGCAGACTCTCACTTCACAAGGCAGCTGAAAAGATGGCGATGTTGGGGGAGTGGACATTGCCCAAGCCCAAGAGGAGAAAGGAAGATAGTATTAGCATGAAGAAGAGAGCCTTAATCTGACCTTGTCTCCTTTTATTTCCTAGCCTTTTCTTTTGCTGAATGAAATGCCAGTTAGAGGCCTCTCTGAGATCATCAGCTCAGCAGCTACGGTTTGTTGCTCTCTGTGGTATCGGGAACAAACATCTCCCAGAGCCTTGAGCGTTGCACTGGTTTTGCAACCTCACTAGCTTAATGTATAAGGCTTGCAGCTGTGGTGTGGGGAGACAGGCTGCTGTGAGGACTTTGCCTCAGCAACCCTCCAGTGACAGGATGATCCAAAGAGAATTATTTATATGAGGAGCCTGTTATAGCACAGTGGGCTGATGAAAGCTCATTAGCACAGTACCTATGCATTTTGAGGGACAGACTCTGTGATACTGCTGGCGTGATGCAATATTCCCATTGTCTAGAATGACCTTACTGCATCAGGATATTATTGGCCTTTCTGTTAGCTCTGTCTGCCTCCTGAGTTAGTGTCTAGGCACAAACTTCTCAGACATTACTTTTTTCACAAGCATGTTCCTGATGTCACAACACAAAACTCTATGAAATTTTGGTCTAACTGTCCTAGACTGATGCAGTAATTTAAAGCCATTGGTTCTTGTGATATTACTGGTTAATCTCCAGTTTGGTGTTCATTTGCAAAAGACCTGAATCCCTGGCAGCCTTGTAATTAGTTGCTTTACCAACATGCTAGCATAATGCTAATGTAGTATCAGGCCTCTGTGGAATTACCTCAGTGTGACAGTCTTGTGGCCCCATGACCTTCTCAGCCACAAAAGGCACAATCCCTTCAGTCCTCTGAACAGCAGCCACGGGACTATGCAAGACAGAAATTCTGTCGTCTTCTTATCCACACCTGCGCAATGGGGTATCACCATCTCACTGTCATATAGATAATCCAACTCAAATGTTACCTACTTCATTTTTAAGGACAGATATTTTCTCTAATTAGCTTAGGAATAACACAATAATTTTTCTTCCTACTCATTAAAAATGCTGCAGGGTGAGGTACTCATTTTGTGACAAGGACTATATCACTATATTTGTTATTGTTTCTTCACTCCATAATGAACTCAGACATTTCAAGGGCCACCTTCCAAAGTCAAAGGCTGCCTATTTTGAATGTCAGTAGGTAGGCACTTGATGGTGGGGGCGGTTACGGGTTTATACAAGGGTGTTCACTTTCTATGGTCAGTTATTTGAAGGTGGTAGGCAATGGAGAAGTGTAATGTCCACACAGTAACTACCTCTGAAACTGAAGAGCAAATCCTGGAGCTCAGCAGTCTCCTGTGACTTCAAAAGCACAGTGTGAAGGGAAATAAAGGTTACCATTAGTGATCAGATTAAATGTAACAGCTATTTTTATCTGAACCACACCAACTCGCCCCTTAATATCACTCAAAGCAAGCCAGAAAAGAATTAACATCTTTCAATTCAACTGTAAATTACAATTTGGTATAAAGAAGATGACTTTATTAGGCAACCAGAACCCTTTCTTCTTCAAATTGACCTTTACTTTTGTAATGCAGTGTTGTTATCTTGAATTTGAAAAATTAGTTTTGCTGTAGAAAATAGTGGTTGTTCTTTTATGATTTTAAAAATGTTATTTCAGCATGAGGCTTCTGAAGTGTCTGATTAATCTTTTTTTTTCCTAGTTCTAATAATGGTCGAGAGCAGCAATGCTATTTCTGACATAAGATAAACGAAGTAGCACAAGATTATATATATTGGGGAAACATAATGAAACAGAAAGGAATAGTAATAAAACTCAGTTTACAAAAATTGTATTTTCAACTAATTCATAGCCAACTACAGATGAATTGATTTTGCTCAACAGTTAATACAGACACAAATACTGTTTTTCTTTAAATATTAATATTATTTAAGCAATCATTCCTCATCTTCAAAATAATTAACGTATCACAGAATTATAAAATGGCTTACAAATGCATAACCGATGCATACATTGGTATGTAAGCGTTAATGGGGACCTACGAGGTATTCTGGAGGTATTCTGGGCATGAAACTAGAGACCATAATTCACATCCCCACATGAAGACCAAACTTTGTGGAAGTCTAAACTAGGAACATAGCAAATTAAAATGGCTATCTTAGCTGTATAATCTCATTTCTTACTAGCTAAAGCTGCATATAAGGAGTGCTAGAGTGACTGGCAAATTCAATGGAAGCCTCTGAGAGGTAAAAGGAAGTGATGTTGGGGATCAAGTGCTGGCACAGCCAGGTCCCTCTGTCACTGCAGAATGATGCCTCACCAGCAGAGATAATACACTTAGCCCTAAGTCCTCTCCTCCAGGAGAAAGTACCATGATCCTCTTCACAAATTCAGTCCAAAGTTACAGGAGTCTCTTTCTGCAGCTGCATGCATGTGATCCTGAATCATAGAATGGTTTGGGTTGGAAGGGACCTTAAAGATCATCTAGTTCCAACCCTCCTGCCAGGGACAGGGACACCTTCCAGTAGACCCGGTTGCTCAAAGCCCCATCCAACCTGGCCTTGAACACTGCCAGGGATGGGGCATCAACAGCTTCTCCAGGCAACCTCTTCCAGTGTCTCACCACCCTCACAGTAAAGAATTTTTTTCCTGATATCTAATCTAAATCTACCTTCTTTTAGTTTAAAGCCATTACCGCTTGTCCTATCATTACACTCCCTGTTAAAGAGTCCCTCCCCATCTTTCCTGTAAGCCCCCTTTACGTACTGGAAGGCTGCTATAAGATCTCCCCAGAGCCTTCTCTTCTCCAGCCTAAACAGCCTCAACTCTCACAGCCTATCCTCACAGGGGAGGTGCTCCAGCCCTCCGATCATCTTCATGGCACTCCTCTGGGCCTGCTCGAGCAGGTCCATGTCTTTCTTAGGTTGGGGGCCCCACAGCTGAATGCAGTACTCCAGGTGGGGTCTCACCAGAGCGGAGCAGAGGGGCAGAATCACCTCCCTCAACCTGCTGGTCACACTTCTTTTGGTGCAGCCCAGGATACAGTTGGCTTTCTGGGCTGCAAGTGCACATTGCCGAGTCATATTCAGTTTTTCATCCACTAATACCCCCAAGTCCTTCTCCACAGGGCTGCTCTCAATCCACTCATCACCCAGCCTGTATTTGTGCTTGGGATTGCCCCGACCCATGGGCAGGACCTTGCACTTGGCCTTGTTGAACTTCAAGAGGTTTGCATGGGCCCACCTTTCAAGCCTGTCAAGGTCCCTCTGGATGGCACCCCTTCCCTCCAGCGTGTCGACTGCACCACACAGCTTGGTGTCATCAGCAAACTTGCTGAGGGTGCACTCAATCCCACTGTCCGTGTAGCTGACAAAGATGTTAAACAGTGCCGGTCCCAATACTGACCCCTGAGGAACGCCACTTTTCACTCATCTGCACTTGGACATCGAGCTGTTGACCACAATTTTTTGAGTGTGACCATCCAGCCAGTTCCTTATCTACCAAGTGATCCATCTGTCAAATCCATGTCTCTCCAATTTAGAGACAAGGATGTCGTGCGGGACAGTGTCAAATGCTTTGCACGAGTCCAGGTAGATGACATCAGTTGCTCGTCCCTTATCCACCAAGGCTGTAACCCTGTTGTAGAAGGCCACCAAATTTTTCAGGCACAATTTGCCCTTAGTGAAGCTATGTTGGCTGTCACCAATCACTTCCTTATTTTCCATGTGCCCTAGCGTAGTTTCCAGGATCCACTCCATGATCTTGCCAGGCACAGAGGTGAGACTGACTGGCCTGTAGTTTCCCAGGTCTTCCTTTTTTCCCATTTTTAAAAATGGGAGTTATGTTTCCCCTTTTCCCATCAATGGGAACTTCCCCATACTGCCACAACTTCTCAAATATGACGGAGTGTGGCTTAGCCACTTCATTGGCCAGTTCCCTCAGGACCCACAGATGCATTTCATCAGGTCCCATGGACTTGTGCACCTTCACATTCCTTAGATGGTCTCGAATCTGATCTTCTCCTACAGTGGGCAGTTCTTCACTCTCCCAGTCCCTGCCTTTGCCTTCTGTGACTTGGGCGGTGTGGCCAGAGCACTTGCCAGTGAAGACTGAGGCAAAAAAGTCATCGAGTACCTCAGCCTTCTCCATGTCCCGGGTAAACAGGTCTCCCATTTCCTTCCAGAGGGGGCCCACATTTTCCTCTAATCACCAACGTACCTATAGAAGCTGTTCTTGTTGCCCTTGATGTCCCTGGCCAGATTTAATTCTATCAGGGTTTTGGCTTTCCCAACCTGATCCCTGGCTGCTTGGACAATTTCTTTGTATTCCTCCCAGGCTACATGTCCTTGCTTCCACCCTCTGTAGGCTTCCTTTTTGTGTTTGAGTTTGACCAGGAGCTCTTTGTTCATCCACGCAGGCCTCCTGGTATTTTTGCCTGACTTCCTCTTTGTTGGGACGCATTGCTCCTGAGCTTGGAGGACATGATCCTTGAATATTAACCAGCTTTCTTGGGCCTCTCTTCCCTCCAGGGCTTTATCCTGTGGTACTTTACCAAGCAGATCCCTGAAGAGGCCAAAGTCTGCTCTCCTGAAGTCCAGGGTAGCGAGCTTGCTGTGTGGCCTCCTTGCTGTCATAAGGATCTTGAACTCCACCATTTCATGGTCATTGCAGCCAAGGCTGCCCTTGAGCTTCACATTCCCCACCAGCCCCTCCTTGTTGATGAGAACAAGGTCCAGCATAGCACCAATGTCCCAGCCAAGTTTTAAATGGGAATTGTTATGACGTGTTTTTAATTTCCTGTGCAATTTCCAGTTCTCACTTCCTCTGTAAACACTATGCCTTTAACCAGCTTTGCTGTTCGACGGTGGAAAGAGCTGCATTTCAGCAGTGCGTGAAGCAAGCCGCCCTCTTGACTCACTAGTCAACTGCTTGATTAATATATGATCAGTTACTTTCCTATTATGGTAGCATTCAGGAGCTCCAAGTCATAGCTGGGAACCCTAATGTGGTTACAAAGGCAGAACAACAAATTCTCCCCCCTCTGCCACCCCTCAGTAATATGACCTTTGCAAAAGTGTCTTCAGCAATAAAGTTTAAAATAACAGGAGAACTTCCTTAAGGCTACCTCCTAGGCTACGGCTACACTAGCACACTACCCAAGGCCATGGTATGGCTCAGGCACCATCCACAGCTTCTCTAGAGCATGTAATAGTCAGCGCAGCCACTGGCATGGTTGGGACTGTTCCAGCTAGACCTCTGCCAGGCACTGCCTGGCTACTGTGGCCACATAGCATGGCCAGGACCCTACCTTGCAGGCAGGGTGGGTGAGAACACCCTGGGTTTTTGAGGGAAAGAGAGTTTAGCCCTATTGATTCAAGCCATGTTGCACCACTTTGCATCAAAGTCAGAGAAAAGGCTATAGTTCACTTTATTTTCTAATAGAGAAGTAGCCCCCAGCACTTCAAAACACTTTGTAGCTCCAGACTGCTAGGGAACTGACTCAAAATGAGTTGGCACTTGCTCTTAATTGTGTGATGACCAACAGTACCTGAGAGCCCTTGCAAGGAAAATGTGAGAGGTGTTAATCTTCCAATGTGGTACTGCCTCCCTTGTGTTGTATAATGGCTTCACTTTCCAGAAATGCTTCCCCACACTTCCCCTTTGCAGCTTATAAGAGTAGTTAGGGAATAAGCTCAGAGAAATGGCAGTGATCACAATATGCCACACAGAAGTAGCAGAAAAGGGGGCTCGAATTCACGCACTGCCAAAGCGAGATGAGCTGGGGAAGACAGCATAGGTTACAGAGGAAAACCTGTCAATCAGAAAAAGGAGAGGAGTCAATCAATAGAACCATGGTATGGAGTCAGAAACTGTTTCTCTTCACACATAAAATGAAGAAAATGAAGAGCGAGATTTTGCTCGGCTCATCTTCCAAGTGGAAAATAAGGGCAGTTTCTAGACATCATTGTATACCGGCAGATCTCTGTTAGCAACTGATGAGAGCGCTATTTTAAGTTTTCACAGTAAATTTAATAAGAACTGTTACATGAGAGTTTGGAAAGTCACAGTGAGAAGATATTCTCCTCTTGTAAAATCCATCACCAGGTTTTAATTACAAAGTATTTAACCACACACTCAGCAGTGGACAGTATAAGGTATAGGAACTGAGTTTTGCCATTCAACATTACGCCCTTAAGTAAAGGAGTCATTTCAGTATCTTCTATGTCTATGGTATCAAAAAATGCCTTGTAAATAAGATTATCTGTAAGAAGCATTTACTGTACTGCATAGATTAAATGCAAGAAACAAACAACTTATGTCTAAACACTGCAACTTTTATTTGCATGAACATGGGCACTGTTCTGTGCTGGTAATAGGATAATTACTTTAGCACAATCCCACCATTAAAAAAGCCACTGCTTTAATACAGGTATGTATCATGTTTTTTTAACATCTTGCACTACATGCCAGCTTGGGGATGCTTGTGGAGGCAGTTGGGCCATTCTCAAAGTCTTGCAGATAGAAGTGGAGCTTATAAGGTTAAAAATGCCCAAGAAAGCATCTGGAGTCCTTTGGAGACAGAACAAAATTGTCATAGGGTACCTGATCCAGCCCACAGGCTGAGTTGAAAGATTGTGCTCTAAGAGATTCTTTTGGGAGTGTATTTGGCAAAAGAAAGTTTGTCACCCTTCCATAAAACCAAATGCATCCCATCAGTAGAGCCCCAGAGATGCAATGCATATAAAACCTGGGCTTCTGGAGTAACTCCAAGGTAGTTCAGTCACAGTCTGAGCAAAGACCAGCGTACTCTGATAGTCATCAGTTTACCATGAGACTTGGCCTGCCAATAGATCTTACACGCTCCTGCATCAATTGGCTTTGTAACTTCCGCTCCAGCATCCACAAGTGCAACCAGATGTAGTGCTGGATTGATGCAGTCTGACCAGTAGTCTTACTGAATGTTCTGTATAGCAAAATTCTCTCAGAAAAGGTACAGAATTTTAATGCCTCTGACTTCTGAAAGCAGTTACCCAGCTGTAGTTTTCCACCATTGTCCTGGTTTCAGCTGGGATAGAGTTAACTGTCTTCCTAGTAGCTGGTACAGTGCTATGTTTTGAGTTCAGTATGAGAAGAATGTTGATAACACTGACGTTTTCAGTTGTTGCTCAGTAGTGTTTAGACTAGAGTCAAGGATTTTTCAGCTTCTCATGCCCAGCCAGGGCACCTGACCCAAACTGGCCAACAGGGTATTCCATACCATGTGACGTCCCATCTAGTTTAGGAACTGGGAAGTGGGGGGGCAGGGAATCGCCGCTCAGGGACTGGCTGGGTGTCGGTCGGCGGGTGGTGAGCAATTGCCCTGCACATCATTTGTACATTCCAATCCTTTTATTACTACTGTTGTCATTTTATTACTGTTATCATTATCATTATTAGTTTCTTCTTTTCTGTTCTATTAAACCGTTCTTATCTCAACCCAGGAGTTTTACTTCTTTTCCTGATTTTCTCCCCCATCCCACTGGATGGGGGGGGAGTGAGTGAGCGGCTGCGTGGTGCTTAGTTGCTGGCTGGGGTTAAACCACGACAACCATAAAGCAAAGAAATTCTGTTGCAGGACGGTTCTAGGAAATTTCCACTGTTTTCTTTTGCTTGGGCTGTTATCCGAACAGAATCATTAATTTGAGTTTACCATGTCTCCATTGAACACAAAAAGCCACATTGTATGTTTATTTCCCCTGCAGGCTGGTTTGCTTAACTTTCTCAGGAAGAGGGTTACTGCAGGAGAATGCGTGATAGCACTAAAATAACAGTAAGGGGGAGACAAATGAAGATCCTGTAGCAATACGGCTCTGAAAGAGGATGAGAAGGACTTATATGCTGGCGGGTGATGTCAGTGAATTCCAGGCTATCTTGCCCAACAGCCATTTGGAAAGCCATGTTACGTGTTGTGCAGAAGCTCACTAGGCCAAACATTTTAAAATTGGATTCTAGATAAAAAGCTCTGTCCAATTCCTGTGAAAAATTTGCCTAGCCTAATTTAGAATCATAGAATCATTTAGGTTGGAAAAGATCTTAAAGATCATCAAGTCCAACCGTAAAAAAACCCACACCTTGCAGGTGTTTACATTGGAGCTCATCATTAGCTCACTTTAGAAAGAAACCAATGGAGAAAAATAGGCACTCCAAGGGTGCAATTCATCTGACCTACTTTAGGCAGACATTTTAGGATAGCACGAATCTCATCCTTGAATCCCCTTCCTATATTGGCCAGTTCTCCATTAGCTATAAAGGGAGCTCAGGGTGACTAGTTCAGACGTAGATGTTGATACTTAATCAAATGAATAACATTCCTTGAGCCTGTGTGGTGCCTGAACTACACGTTGTAGAATCTCATATAAACACACTTATCTGCTATTTCTTGTGAAATTCTTTCTCATCAAATAAATTATTTAGCCCTTACAAAAGGTACCACACCAAAACTGTAGCAGCTAAGAAACCTTATTTGCTTCAGGAAGGAAGAAAATAAAATAGAGGCATACCTTCTCACACTACTCCCATCTGTGTTCTTCCATCCCACTGCTAGCAAGGAAAGAAGAACTCACCTTCAATAAAGGGTCAAAACCAACATTTGTTCCCTCTGCTGAGATTGTCAGTGAAGCTGCCAGTTGTGCAGCTGATCTGGATCCTCTCATGTTCCCTCAGGAGCTGACTGAACAGTCTGCATACATTTCTCTTTTTATAGATACATAGCTGAACAGACAAAAAACCTGTACCAGCACCTCTTGCTATCCTTTCATTTTATTATTTCAAGGATAGTGAATTTTTGTGCATGTATGTGTGTCGGCATGCTATGGAGTGACTGTTTCCTTTCCATTTTTAAGTGTACATCAGTAAGACTTCTTATATTTCCCTAATAAGGGATTACAGTTAACACCACGATGAGCAATATCAAACGCTTCATATGAACAAGCCACCAAATGACAGTTGCTGTGAGAACTATAACTGAATTTGCAAGCTACTGCGAACACCAAATCTCTGCTCTGCTATTTAGCTAACAATGAGCCAGGTGATGGCTGCTGCCATACTGCTGAAGAGTGGAGATGTTCAAAGGAACCTTGTTGTACCTAGCATGTGTCAAAGGCAGCCATTACTGGACTGCAGGACTGAGACTACATAGAGGAGAAGAAATAAAATGGGTGAGTCAGATGTGCTGGAGAAGACAAGTACCTTTTAAAAGGCATTGCTAGCCATGCTTCTCATTCCTGATCCAAGCCAAGGAAGGCCCCCACTGTCAGGAGATTATAGTCTGTATGAAGTGCACAGAAAACCACAGTGACCACCTCCTAGTACAGTTCCCCAACACGAATCCCCTCTCCTTCCTTCCTGGGTCCTGTGCAGCACCTGTGGGTAAAGAGGAGGCATGGCTTCTGCACTGAAATCTGAGCTGATGTGCACTCAATAGAGAATTCTGATTTTACAGGACAAATATACGCACATGTTCTTTAAATGCCAAAGCACGCAAGTTACTGCTTCATCATGCCTTACTGGAAGAAATAAAAAAACCCCCATACATCCTTTTCTTTCTTTCTTTCCCCTCCCCTACTGTAGAAACTGATGCTAAGGTTACTATGACTATTGGCTCCCAGTCAGAACGTGAGCACAGCTCTGCTCTTCCACAAATTTCCTCTCACCGAGTAACAGAAAAGACCTTAGTGACACATAGGACAATTTACTGTTTGGCATAAAGGAGTAAGAAATAGCAGTGAATAGATTCTTTAAAAGAGTGGAGAATGAATCCAGAAGGGCAAGGTGTCCTTCTCAGCAGCTTGTTCATTACTTATAGACAGTTACTGTATTGTGAGGCTAAAGCCTGGAATTCTAACAAGTCAATACCAAAGCTCTGTGGGATTTCTCATCTCTGACTTTAGTGTCTGTATTTATTGAGTGAGGACTGATGGTATAGGGTAATGTAATTTTCCAAGCCTTTTCAAAGTAGCAGAGATTAATGAGCAAGGTCAGGCACCAAAGGCACTAGACAGTACTTCAAACCCCGCTTCTACTTTTTTTTCTTCCTTTACCCCATGTCATAAAAAAATAAAATTCCAAGCCTTCTAGGTCCTAGGCACTGACTCAGCAACATCCTCTTTTGAACTTGATGCTGTTCCAGATAAAGAGTGGAGGGGTTGTTCTCCCATAAGAATGCAGTTATATGTTCTGACAAGCATCTGACGAGCATCTGACTGAAGCGTAGAGCATTAACGCTGGGTTGCAGTGGGCTTATTCTCAGGTGTGTAGCAAGGAGAAGGAGCAGCTACCTTTTTACAGCCTATGTATTGATTAATCACACCTACATATATCTTTTTAAAACATTGGTAAAAGGAAGCATGGCTTTCCAATAAAGTCCCAGTGAAAGGAGAAGGTAGGCCCATATTCCTAGTTCTTTACGTATATCAGGAGGTTATGGAGCAGGGAAGGGAAAACGGTCTCATTATCCTGAGAGATGGTACATTTAACAAACCCACACAGTACACTGAGGACACAAAGAAAGGCTGTACATGCTTGAAGTGCAGTGCCAATGAAAGCGGTGGCTATGAAGTACACCAACCCACCACCCAAGCAGCCTTCCAGCCCCCAGAGCTGTAACAAATTACTTTTGTTACCTGGAGCATTCCCTGCCTCCTCCTCCTCTGGAAGGGACTGTCCTCCCTTTTTTCCCCCTCCCACCCTGATCCAGTAGCACCTCCTTTCGCTTGATGGTCCCACCTAACAGGGTTCACGCACTGCCACCCCTGCTAAAGCACTCTTGGTGCAGCCCCATTCACCTTTACAGAGTACATATACATAGCCTCATAATGGGGGAATAGGAGAGTGAGAGCACACTGGTGATCTGTATGCCACATGTTCCCCTGTATGTCTTTGACTGGCTTTGTCCCCTTGTAGATCTCTGCCCTATACTGAAAAGACTTGCAGTGACAGTGAGACGGAAAGAAAAGGCATCAAGCTGTGCAGGGATTTTGGCAGGTGGTCACTACACATGTTCATTCATTTGCCATTTGTTTTTTTGGTTTTTTAATTAAAAAATCAGGAGTGGTTGTTGATCCTTTAACTCAAGCACAATTACAAAAAAACCCCACACAACTTCCAGGCAATGAATTAGGAAGTGCTAGCACAGTAAACCTCAGCAAGGTGCAAGAAGAAATTCTTTACTATAAATTTATGGCAAATGTTTTATATCCTTGCAGATTCACAAGGTCTCCCTGAAACTCAGAAGGTGTTGAATGGTTTGCTTTTAAAATATAAAATGTTTTAAATACAAAAAAAAAGAAAAAAAAATTTAAAACAAAACAAAAAAACCAGCTTTATTGATGTGAGGTTGTCTGGAAGAAAAGAAGGGTTCCTATTCATTCAATCTTTGTTTTCACCTGGTGCCTTTTAACAACTGCTATTTAAAAACAATTTTATCAGGAAGGGGGGGCATTGATTTAGCTAAGTGCTTCAATTGCAATTAGAGAGTTATTAAACCCAGTGCCAGATACTCTAATTGACATGAAAAGCTAACTGAGGCCAGGGAATAGAGGTTTCCCTCTTGCTTAAGTTGTATGTTTATGGCACACAGAAAGCTATCTTAAAAGAATATTAAGGTTGCAAAGTCGAGCATGAAAAAGTTAGTAAACAACAAGCTACACCAATTCCTTCATGCAATTAATTCAGTTATTTTTGCAGAGACAGCTTTAATTCTGGAAAATCCTGTTTCAAATTCTTGACTTTGCAACGTTCATAGTCTTAAGAGCATGTTGTGTTTCCTAGATTTAAAGAAAAAAAAAATCATATTCTGCTGCAACACATGGACACGCACATGGTTCCTCAGCACAACTGCTTGGAACTGTTAGATCCACCACATAGACCTCTTGTTTTAATGGGGTAACTGATAGTGGTCGTAGGCTGTTCCTCTACTTGAATCAGGAGGAAATGGGATGAGTTGCATATTTCACTCGTGGGTTTCATACAGCTGACAAGAAAGGAACAATGAATCAATGGAACATATGAGCTGCAGGCTCAGGGACTTCATTGCTTATTCATGCCTTCAGATGTGGTGGCCATTTCTGTTCCACCTCATCTGTACAAACTCAAGGCTAGCCCCATCTCTTCCCCAGTCTAGATACTCATCATGGTTCCTCCATAGTAGACCTCAACAATGCTGTTTCTTTATTTGACTAGCCCTAGTCCCCAAAACTGTACCAGGCATCCCCTAATCTCAGAACTCCACCCCAGCCCCTTCCCACACTAGCTGGCTCCTGGCCTCCTCCCGTTCTCACATCCCAATTCATATTCCTCCCTCCCAGTCCCAGTTTCCATTCAAAAGTATCAGGTTTGATCAGGGTTCTCCCTAATACTCTGGGGTTCTAGTTTCCTGATGAGACTTACTGAACTCCATCATTCCATCCTCTGACCTTCCTGCTCCAGCTTCTGTGACCATGTGGTTCCAAGGAAGGAGGAACATTTCCTCCTAAGCAACTGTAGTGTCTTGGGAACACTGAAGGGGCACCACCATGCTCTTAGTTTCAGTCCCTGGCCAAAGTGCAGCTTACAGAAGCATACAGCAGCAATTAACTATAAGTTTCCTTAAGTCTTGAAAAGACAGTGTTGGTTTAGTTATTTTAGTGCTTACTATTTGGCTCAGTGATGTTGAATTTTCATTAATTAACTGCTTCACTGAACACATGCAAATGTATGATTTGTCTTTCTAGACATTTATAACTTGGCCAATTTTGAAGATAGAAAAGTCAAATCTTACGTGTCTGTTCAAAATGACAAAGGCTCAGAACAGTAGAAAAACAGGCCACTAGAAATTGTTTTTAATTGATAGATGTGCTAGCATTTTGTTCAAGCCTCATTTTTGGAAACAACTGGAATGACTTTGCTGAACCTTTTCAAAATAATTCTGCTTGAGGCAAGCAATCAACATGACAAATTTCAGCCTAAGCAATTGGATTTTGACAAGGCTGTGTACAACTGAAAAGGGAGCTTTTAACCAGCAGAGTTCAGCAGCTCTGTTAATTGGCCTTGCCACCAGTCCAGATTGTAATAAACAAAATACGTATATATAATATGAGTAAAAGAATGTAAAATAAATGAAGTAAAAATAAAAGTTATGGATAGCTGGGAAAATCTTTAAAAGGCGTCAAAACCAGAGTGTGAACATTCCTGTGCTGGTGTTTTGAGAGTTGCCAATGATTTCTTGAAGTTACAGCCTCAGAAAAAAAACAGAAAATAGTTGAGTCATTGTGCTGTTTTTGCCTGGGATAGAGTTAATTTTCTTCATAGTAGCCAGTATGGGGCTATGTTTTGGATTTGTGCTGAAAACAGTGTTGTTAATTCAGGGATGTTTTCCTTACTGCTGAGCAGTGCTTACACAGCACCAAGGCTTTTTCTGCTCCTCACCCCACCAGCGAGCAGGCTGGGGGGCACAAGACAATGAGACAGGACACAGCCAGGAAGCCAGGACAGCTGACCCCAACTGACCCAAGGGATATCCCAGACCATATGACGTCATGCTCAGCACATAAAGCTGGGGAAAGAAGAAGGAAGCTGGGGGGGGGCATTTGGAGTAATGATGCTTTGTCTTCTCAAGTAACTGTTGTACATGATGGAGCCCAATGGCTGAACACCTGCCTGATGATTGGAAGTAGTAAATGGATTCCTTATTTTGCTTTGCTTGTGTGCACAGCTTTTGCTTTACCTATTAAACTGTCTTTATCTCAGCCCACGAGTTTTCTCACTTTTGCCCTTCTGATTCTCTCCCCCATCCCACTGGGTTGGGGGGGAGTGAGTAAGAGGCTGCATGGTGCTTAGTTGCCGGCTGGGGTTAAACTACAGCAGTCATTTAAAATGATTACATGAAGACAAAAATTAATCAAAGCTCTCCTGTATACATTCTGTGTTTGAGGATTTCTCTAGCATTTAACTCTGCTACTCATTTAAAACTTCTCTAGAAAACTTTTCCCCCTGTATGAATTTACACATTGACAGGCACTTTTTAAGTTCAGTTTGGATTTACAGACTTGTCAGTTTGTCAATAAAGCTGATCAGAAACAGCATCTTAGCTGACACACACGGTTGACCAACCTCAGATCATTACTCCAGCCCATGTTTTCTAATCTATATAGATTCATTTTTCCTTCTATTTCTGAGGATTACAAGCCCCATGAGCTTACAAGGTTAGCATCTAGAAGAAGGACTAGAAATTTCATGCATTCCCTCTGCATCAGAAAACACAAGCTGGGTTAGTGCAATAAGTTAGGACTTAAATCCCTGACACCGCAAATGTTGGCATATAAAGAATGCACAGTATAGAGCACATCCCAGAACTAGTCCCTGTTGCCCTAAAATGCACCTCATTTTCTTCACTGCTCAAATTTTAGACTTGAATGTAAACAGAACTAATTAAATATTTTTTTCTTCTCTTTGCTCAGGAAACCCAATATTTATTCCTTCCTTCCTTCCCAAGCTAATAAGGCAGACAGAAAGAACAATTAAAAGCCTTCTCGTTTCCACTCCCACTGTTTTAAAGACTGCTTTGTCTCTTTCTTAAATGTGGTGCTCTTCTTCCAGATGTTTCTTTGCTGCCTACTCACCTTAAGCCCTTGCTTAAATCTAGTCTGGGAAACAGTAAATGTTTTGTGAGACTGGAGAGAACAGCGAGAATTTGGGTGAGGGTCAACCATGACTCCAGATTAGTGCACTAATCAGTAACCTTCCTTAGTAAAGAATATACATTCACCAAAAGACCCAGACCAGAACTTTGCCTGGGAAAATAAGAGGAGGGAAAATTAGGTAGTTAGAGGGAGAAGTAGCACTTGACCTAGCTGTGCTGAAGAGACATGAAATTCTCTGGGGGAGGAGAAAGAATGAGTGAGACAGGAACACAGCATGAGGGAGACAGTAAGAAAGCAAGCCAGAGAAGAAGCTACTTTTGGAAAAGATGAAAGCAAAACATCAGTTTTTATGAAGATGGGAAGACAGTAAGGAATAACTAACCTCACCCATCGTAGCAGCCTGGCCTGCCTGGCAGAGAGAACAAGTAGCTTGGAATCAACCCAGAGCATCCCACCGCATCACATGCTTCATCCCACTCTCATGGGCACACTCACTTGTTGCCTGTGCTAATAAGGGGTCTCACTAGCAGAAAACTATCTACTTATACAAGGCAATGACTGGTTAAAAGCTTCAGTATAGCAAATGCCTCTTGGACCTTGCATAAACTGGCAGAAATCACTGCCAGAAAAGCTATGGCAATTTGCACCAATGATCTAAGTCTGTCTTCTGCTGCTTACCTCAATCTGTACAATCTCTTCTGACTAGCAATAACCAGATTTATTTATTTTTTTTTTTTAACCAAGTCAATCAGACTCTACTGAAACAAGCCACTGGGGGGGCAGAACACCTTTTTTGAACTGCCTGAACTGAAAGTCCACATTGCTTTTTGTTTTGTTTTCTGGCACACTTGGTCAAGCTTTGTCACATCCAGACAGCATCACTTACAACAACAAAAGGTATCCCTGACACTGGAAGAGGAGGCTGGCAGCTCTAGGCTGGATCACTCACTATCTCAGCAATTATACTGAAATGTTAAGTTGTGATGAACAGAAGTGGAAGCTGTACTCAGCCTCTTGCTGCTAGGCCAGAAACCTCACAAACACGCAGCAGAATAGAAGCAGCTGATCTCCATCTCAGCTCAGGTTAATGAGATGCTGGTTTTCATTCTGCAAGTTCAGTCAAGAGATCTGCCCCTAAATATGCATAACCCTGGAGAAAACAACTTACAGGCTTAGAAAATTACTGTGATGTCCTAAGAGTTGTGTGGAGCTTGAAACTAGGGTCAGATTTATGGTAGTTATAAAACCTTTCTATGCCAAGTTTCAAATAAATTTGGATCTATTTATACTTTGGAGAAGAAAACAATAACTTCGTAGTGATCTTGCATAGTACCCACTCCAAAAATAAAGGCAGTTGTGGATATGCTTACATTTAGGTTCATTAAAACCTGAAACTTAGAACCAAATGGAGCAGGAGTTAGAAGCTCACACAAACAGATATATGGGGGAGAAACTCCAAAGAAGCACTAGTAGCCCTTGATGCAGCTTTCTTCACCAATTTTTTTTTCTGTGCAGCATCTTCTACTGCAAGAAGAAAAAGAACTAATAAAAGGGAGAAAATAAGTATTCTAATTCCAACTCACTCTGGACCTTGGCCAGTCCACCATGTAATAGAGAAAATGCTAATGTTAGCAGCAGTAATCTTCTTAAGATGATGCATAAAGACCAAAAATCTACACTAATTCTGCTACATCAGAGAACAGCCTCTAGACTGAGTTGTTCACAAGGTCTGCCTGCGGCATGGGAAGAATGGAGGGAATAGCCAAAAATTACTGTTTCTTTTTTATGTTCTTCCACAATGTAATCTTTTTTAGCTGAGAGACCTCCAGAGGACTCCATCACATGACTCAGTCTGTTGCTTTTTATTTACGTGGTCCCTCATTTAAAAACCATAAATACTTAAACAACAGTTGTCACACTTTTCTCTGGCATAGGGGCACAGTTTCAAAGAGGTCCAAGGGTCAGTGCAGACTAGGTCCACCAAACCTCCTGGACATGGGCAGGACAGCTCCAAGTCTTGCACCTGGTCACACTGGGCATATGACACAGGCCTTTCTGCCAGTGTGCTAAGCATATACAGTATTTTTTATGGATCCTTAATCTCCAGATTTCTTTCCACTGGAGTCTAACAGAGCTATTTCTGTCTCTTAAATTTGAGAAAGGAACTTAAGCCAAAGACTTAAGTTTGTCTGAGATGAGACAAAGTGGTGCTGATGGATAGAATGATGACTCATGACTGGTTGGCAAAGCCTGTGTCTGTACCCTCTGCTGACAGCATCTATCACCCATTGACAAAAAGGTCCAAAACCACACATCTTCCATTTGTCATCTTACCTTCTTGGCTAAAAGAAGCCAGGAATGCTTTTTTCCAGCTTCTCCTAGGCAGCACAACATACCTTTGCCTCCCAAAGGCAGACCTCACAAGAGATACACAGCGTTTAGTTACAAATAGATTGATTGTAAAGGTGACCAAGAAATTTTTGCTAGTGAAAAATACAGCTGTCTGCTTTATGAACAAAATTGTCAGATGAGATCATAATACACCTGTGCTTTGCACTGTCTGCTAGTAATTAGTCTGCTGGCTGCTAGACCAAGAGGTAGCTGCTTCAGGATGCCAAAGAGCCTTGAATCCAGCTGCCTCAGCTCTGTCTAGACATCCTTCCCTATGTGGCCCCCAGTTATTTGAGGTGAAAAGGGGAGCATCCAATTCTCATCTGTGTTGTATGAAGAGCCACCTGTATAAGCCAGGATGGGGGTATACGCACTCCCATCATACCCCAAGATGGGGCCAAACATAACTGGAAGTCTGGTATTACCTGTGCATCCCCATCTTCTCAAAGGTACCACACCTGATAACCTACGTTCAACTCAGTGAAGTCAGTCTAAGGCCAGAAGAATAAACCTATCTTCAAGCTCTATTAATCTCTCCCCTCCTACCCTTTTCTTTAGCTGTACCACATTTGCCACGAACCAGAGTCCAGCCCAGAATTTTCTCCATAGCTAATTCTTGCTTCCTGTCAGAAACTTCCTGCAGAAACTCTCTGCAGTATCTACAGGGACCTCAGCCCCAAATTTTTAAGGTGCTACTAATTTTAATGAGAATTAAATTATTTTATGAACACTGAATTAGAAAATTATTAGTAAAAATCATTTACATACAATAGTGCAGCATTGGTTAGCTGGAGAAAACAGTACCTGTATAAAGCAGGCAGAATGAACAGAACAAGCCCTTAAAAAACCTATGAACGTAGAGGAAAGGACTGGTCAAGGCTAATCTAAACGTCAAACTACAGAATACCAAAGTCACAATGCATTGGAAGTTAATGCACCACCAATGTGCAATAAAACTAAAGATGTTCACGTGGGGGACTCTGTCCTATACATTGTGTTTGAAAAAGAGAGAGTTGTTGCAACACATTCTCAGAAAGGAGCACTTCTGGAGAACCTACAAAAGTAGAAATGACCTAGAGTAAAAAGGCCTTTAGAAGTCCAAAAGGCTAACTCTTAGTTGTCTGGCTATCGGTATGAGATCTGTAACTTAGATTAGAAACTGCAGAGCCAGGATAGTTACTGTTGGATTAGTACAGACACATAATGAATTCCAAAATCCTACAATAATGTATTGTTTTTCTGGCTATTAGCCCGGATTTTAATTAGTTTGTGCTAATGAATACATTTGTACACGTCCATTTTTTATTGGCAGCTTTTAGAGGAGCTAGTAAATTGGTCACTATGGAGTGCCAGTGCTTCACTAAAACCTAACAAATAATTAATGTTTTCTCCACCTAGAGTCAACTAGCAGTCTCAGGGGGTTTTAGGTATAAATTAGAATGAAAGATGAGATACTCAAAATACAGTTAGAGTGCTCATTCATCAACCACGATTAAATAATGTTACTGTGAGACCCTACAGAAATGCTGAGAGCTGAGTTCTAGTCTCTGGACTACCCACAATATCTCTCAGGAGCTGCCAGAGCACCCTGCCCTATTTTCTACTGTGACTCTTGAAATGCCTTTTCCATATCTGGTGCTATCCAAGTTTCTTCTTTTCCTCAGAATTCCTCCTTGGAAAAATATGTATTTTTCTCAGTCCTTCCTGTTCATAACCCACAGTGGTCTGGGGAAAAAAATGAACCAATACTAAGTGTTCTTTACTAAAATAAATGCTTTCATCAGATCCAGTATCCTAGCGAACAAAGACCTCAAGCCAGGAAATATTTGGATGTTTTCACATCCAGATTTCCACAGAGAAAATGGCTGGAAGAGCTGACATGAGGTGGCCAGGATCAGCCAGATCTAAATAAGGATGGAGATACTTGAGATGGGATTAAGGAGAAGTTAAATGCCCAGGTCCAAAACTGACATTCTGAAAAACCCTGTTGAGCATCCACTTAACTCCAGACATATACAGGCTCTAGACTTTTATTTTAGTATTACCCACAAATTCCTCAGCCTTGATAGAGTTGAGCAAATCCGAAGCCATTTTATACCTAAATCAGATTAGGATCTATAAACACCAGGCTCTCCAGAGCAGCTCATTCTCGTTAAGTATCATGTTACAAAAGAATACATTTCTCTGTTGACAATAAATGGAGCTTTAGGTCTCTCATGCAGATGTACACCAATACAGCCAGGCAAGACGAATTTCACCCCTAACCTATAGAGAGGGGTAGAGTTTACTATTATTAATCCTAACAGCTCCTGTTCAGCATAGGAACCCAGGACACAGGTGGGCTGAAGTCCCACTTTGAGACACCCTTTTCTTATACTGAACAGGCAACTTACGCACTTTATGTAAGGTCCTGAAATCCACTCTAAGCACCAGGACTGAAGGTGCAGTGTTGCACTGGTTCATGTTGTAGCATCCAATTCCTTTTTGCAGCCTTAACTGTTCTTTGTTCTGGTCACTAGTTCAGCTAAGGACCAAATTTTAATCACGTCTGTAATGCTCCCGCTGTTCTAAATTCTGGTGCCTGTTCACACAAGGGAGCTTGATAACACCAAATTACAAGCTAATTTTGGAGCATTGAGCAAAGTGCATTAAGACAGCTGTATGCTATAAATTAAAATCTTAAAAACCTTCAGAAAAAAATTATTAATCATTTACTGAATTGCTAACAGACAAGGAACTCTTAAGTGGAAAAGCATTTTCATTTCATTTACAAAACCAAATCTTCTGGAAAAGAAAAATAACAGAACAAAACAAAAGCCTACCATATAAAGTAAGGCAGATAGCGTGTACAGTCAAAAAGAAAAGTAATGTTTCTGCAACAGTAAGTCCTGGTAACCACTGTTGTGCATTGACTGTGTTCCTCTTTGATTTTTCACTTCCACTAAATTAAAATCACACTGCTGAGCTATATACACCTCTTGTAGCCTTTTAATAATCTATTGTTAGTGTCTGGGAACACGTAGAGATATATCTGCAACTTGTGCAAGTCAGTCCAGCTCAGTGCAAATATGCTAGCTTACATATGCCATTGACTCTAGTCCTGATACAGCCCCAAACTATCCTTGATGACGTAGGGACAGATTCATTTCAGAGGTAACGTTATTGGTTTTACTATGGCTATCTAGGGACTGGCTTGATCCGTGTCCTTCATTTGGGTTCCTACCAGCAGCAAAGCAGAACTAAACATTCCTCTTCTCAGAGTATTGATGACAGCACAGTTTCAAATGAGTGCACATTTGTGGAAGCAAGCCTGTGTGTGTCAGCTACGTGCCAGTCATGGAAAGAAGTCTCGTTCTCCCTAGTGCATAGTCAGGCAGCACACCGATAATTACAGACTGATTTCCAAAAGAAATATGGCACTTGTCAAAGGCACAATTTCAGTTCTGCCTTTCCTCATTAACACTTGACGGGAACTCCAGCATATTTATGAGTCATCTAAAAGGCAAAAACCACCAGCTGCACCAAAGCTTTATTATTTCTTAATTTACAACTGACTTTTTTTTCCCCTAATGACCTAGCCCAATCTTTATAGGCCAGCTTCTCAGAAACGATTAGGGCTCCTATCACCTTTCAGGTGCTTAAATGTCCACTGAATTAGGCACCTCCTGAGTGCCAGGATCCCAACACTGCAGGAAGCTGGATCCAAGACACATTGTCGAAAGGACAAAGAAACTCAGACAAAAATCTCAACGAACAGGGAAGTAGTGGCTGTCAGCTAAGGGTGGAAACTAGGGGTCAGAAGGCCAAAACCAGAGTGTAACAGGCCACAGTCAATACAAATATCAAAAAAAACCCAAGGACAAAGGAACATGTTAATATCCTCATGGGTATCCTGAAGAGGCTTGGGTCTCGGACTTAAATGGCGCTCTTTCTACCTTTGGTTTTACAGACTCCATTCTTTCAGGCAATTTCACTGCTCCTCCATGCTCTCACTGAACCTGGTTTGCCTGACAACACAGTAAGCTTTCAGGGGAGGATGGTGTGCACACCATCTAACACAACAGGGCTGTGATCCTCCATTAACTACTGAAACTAAGTTACAAGTGAGCATAATTCATCATGATTTCCTTGCTCTGCTTCTAATCTCAATTCCTACTGCAGGAATGCTCCAGCTCTACTAATTTCTACCTCCTGCAAAGGTGCAGAGGAGCAGACTGTTTGAGTAACCATATGTAAGTATATATACTTATATATATGTGTTCATTTCTCATGTTTTTAGAAATGCAGCTGAATTTGAGTGCACTCAGTTTGAGAGCATCATGTATAAGCAGGCACACAAGTTTCCCAAATTGTATGCAGGCACTGTGTGCAAAACAAAGATCCCATAAATTAATCAAGTTATTCTCGTAGCAAGCCGGTAAGAAAGATATGGACTGGGGCAAAAATTGTTATTGTTATCTCTATTTTTTAAATACTTGGAAGACATTCAGTTACTACAGTGGTGAGGACCATATAAGTACCTAGACAGATTCATTTGTAGCAGGAGTGTTCAGTGTGAGGGTTTTTCTATCTCAAAGGTGCCAGCTAGCTGGGACCTCTTCCTCTAAGGGAAGAAAAAAAAGGGGGGGGGGGGGGAAGAAATATATTTTGAAATCATTTCAGATTTTTAAGTCCTTAAAAAGTGAGTTTAAAAAGCTGAAATCATTCTTCTATGGTTATGCTGTTCTGCTTTGTTTTTTTTCCCCATGGGACTTATGCATTTAATTTGCTCTCCTGGTACTCTTATCAGATAGGAAGCCATTCTTTTCCTCTCCAGTGCAGTCCCACAGAGGAAAAAAAAACCCAAAACAACATGCAAGAAAAAGCTGCATAATTAACATTATATATCAACACACACACAGACACCCTTCATGTGCATAATGCTATATTCTTTGTGTCAGTAGATGGACTTATTTGGTAGTCATGAGAGTAGTTACAAATGATACACAAAAAAACTTGCAGGGGATTCCAAAGACAGGACATTGGCCAGACTAAATGAGCACTGCTGACTCTGCTAATTGATGAAGCTTTTAATACAATGCTTTTTTTTTTTTTTGAAGATGCTTCTGCCTAAACATTTAAAAATGAAAGCTTCTCATTAGCAGATGAAGTGCAGCAGTAATGCACAGCATCAAACCCAACTTGTCAGATAACAGAAGAATAAGAACAGTATCTGCTCTCTTATAAGTATTACTTAAGTTTAGACTAGGTATATTCATTACTTTATACTCCACCAGAGGATCCTCTCCATGAAACCAGAAGGCCACTGCATGTGTACAGATGTGTGTGGGGGTCGGTGAAATTTCAGTACAGAAGGTGTCTAGCTCAAACACACAAAAATTATTGCTTTAAAAGTTTTTGTTGCTGGATAAACATCAAAAGTTGTTGATATGAAAATTTTTGTGAACAATCCTTCATTGTCATCATTACCCCAAGTAAATAAGCACACAGTATTCCTCTAGAGATGACTTAAACTTATCCCTGGCCTCAAGAAATGGAAATTCACCTAGGAGAGGAAATGAAGTTCATGCATAATCCCCCTCTCTTCCTTTCAGCATCCTCTCTAGGGAAGATCTGTGAACAATCCGAGAGCCTTGTTATTAAAGGCTCGATCTGTCTTTAGCTGAGACATGTTGGCTGCCTGAAGAGATGAACAGACTCCTTGATAAACACACCAGTCTGGGCAAAGGAAGAGATACAGGCCAGGAGAGGACCCTAGACATATTTGGTTTGATTCTGGGTAAACTTTGTGTGTAGCTGTCCTCAAGAACATGCCTGAAATGAAATTCAGCAGATAAGGTTGCCTGCAGTGTTTTTGCCATGCATAGCTATGCCTTGAGAAGGGATTCCTCTAGAACTGTTTACTTTAAATTTTTCTCCTAACTCATCTGAAACTCTCAGCTACAGATCATGGTGATGATTTTTACACCTTCTTCTGAGCCCAAGCGATCTGTACAGGACCAAATACAACTTACGTAACTATGCTGAGGCCTCAAACACTTCTGTATTTAGGCTTTGTGAAGGTGTTACATTATCTGATGGTTGCATATAAGTCTAGGAATGTTGCTGAGACACAGACTTCCCGTTTTAAGAGATGGGGGATGAGGTACAGCAAATTATTCTCATTTCACTTCCTAAATCCCCACTAGTACCAACTAGGTTGTATGAGATAGTACAGAATTTGGCTCTGGATACAGACTGAAAGTAGAAGAGAAGGACTGCATTACTGACTGGGAGATCATGTTCCATGAAGCACCACTTTCAAGGGATAAGAAAATTTTAGCAGAACACCTTAGTGAAAAGAGACAAGGGGGCAAGGTAATTTTCCCCCCAACTATCAACCTAATACCCAGAAAAACTCAGTATTAGTTTCATACAATACTCCCATTCTAACTTCTGATTAGTGCGGGGGCGGCAAGAATATCAGAGTGAAGCAGTCTGAAATGGTTGAGGGGTTTTGTGGTTTGGTTTGGGTTTTGTTTTTGTTTTTTTAAACATTAATTCAGCAGTTGCTTGCAAGATTCATTTCATTTTTTGCCACACAAGCAATATTTTGTGGGAAATAAAATGCACAAGGCATTGCAATAGTACAGCTCAGTCACTGTCCTTTCTGGTGACTAAAGAACATGACCTCTAGACCTGGGCAGATACAGCAAACAGTGTTCCATGAGATCCTTTGAATATTTATACAAATTAGCCTCATGTGTTCCCTCCCTTTTCAAAATCATTTTTCCATAAGTAAGTTTATTTGTAGAGCTGTCCCCAAAACCAATACGTTTTTACATAGTCAGAGAATATTAGTGGAAAATTAATTTCAAGTTCTTAAACAGATATTTTTGTTAGACCATACTACAATAATGATCCTGGCCTCTAGCCAGGAATTAAAGCTCTATTAAGCTAAGCACTCTCCATAAATAACTATGAAGATGATTATTCACTCTGTCAGACCTAGCAAGATTCTTTATTCTTGAGTGTAGTGTGCACAAAGTACAGAATTCCCTGAATTCCTTAAGTACATGAAGTAGGTGAATGGACTGTTGATAACACTGCAAGATGCATACCTCTCTACCAGGAAAGCTTACTAGAAATCTCTCTATTCTACCATGCATGATTGTTTTACAATTCTTTACCATTACTCTAGAAGCATTCAGATTGAAGTGAGTTTAGATGACTCCATTTTAGATGTAAAAGATAAGAATTTACTTTATTAACTCTACTGTTTCCTTATCCTTATGTAGAGGCATCCCATGATGTACTGTATGGAGAGGAGGAAATGCGGAGCATTTATTCATTTATAGTTTTCTGACCACCTCAAAGCAGAGATCACATGCTAACAAGACAAATTCTTAAGAACAAGTAGAAACTGAAAAGGGCTTTACTGTTTCAGTACAACTGACCATCTCACCATGATTGTGTAGGCCTAATCTACAATGACATTTAAATTCATGCAAAACCTATTCATTTTTCATTTCACTCAGACCGAGGAAGCTATAGAATTCATCACATGAAAATGTGTATTTTGTTATTATAAATATTGATACTGCTGAATGATAAATCTCATATTCCAAGCAAATGATTAACAAATATCAATTAACAATTACATGCCTTACATACTTTCAGAAGAAAGGGTAAGATCTATTGATAGGAAAAGAGTGATTCTAAATCTTAAGATAGAAATAATTGGTTCTGATGCAATTATTTCCGTGACAGTTGTGCTAGGCTGTAAAGAGTAGATTGTATGATACCAGCTCACAAATTACATAGCAAAAAAATGCAGAGTAATGTGAAACAGAATGAGAAGTGACAAGTGTTAACCTACAAAGGAACTTTGTAACATTGCCAAGGTAGTAAGAATAGTACATTAGGAACATCCTGTTTTCATTTAGGATGCATCTGCAAACATGATAGGCCAGATTAATCAAACCAGGTGAGCAAAAAGGAAATTATAGCTTCTTATCCCACACTGACTTTATTAGACCAAGTCAGATTCATATAGGAGAGGGTGCATGCAGATAGTACTGCTGTCTTCCCTTTCAATTTTCTACCATGGAGAACAGCATTATATAATAGAGTTTACAAGTTAAGCTCATAACGGCATACATAAATATGTCATGGCTTTCAGGTAGACCGAGGTCCTTCAAGACCCAGTGAGGTTATGGCAGCTGCAGTTACATGGCTCCTATGTACAACAAGTTTTTTTTATACCTATGCTTCTGTATGCGTAGTATTACTGCTAATTATTAGGGTGGTTTTTCTTTAAAAATAGTCCTTTAACCAGTTTTCACACAGGAAAACTAGTTTATATAGTTTACTCCCAATAATATTTTTGTTCTTCCCACTCTGACAACAGGATGAAGCTACATAGACTTCCCTGACAATATAGTGTGTTTATATTATAAACTATAACAATAGTATGTTTTGGATGGAAAAGCTACTCAGCATTACACAGTGCCCGCTGAAGCTATCAGGAGCAATTCCATTGGCTTCATTAGCCACTGATGTACCATGAGAGCACACTGTAATGCAAGAGTCACTCTTCCTTAGGAAGACATGAATCACCATCTGATTTTGATCATAACCTGTAAAAGGACGACCTTTTAAACAAGTTGTAGTTTAAGATAGACAAATGTCATCTAGGGCTTGACCAGCATCCAGTGAGGTCATCGAAGGTTAACAGCAAAACTCTCAGTGTGTGTAAAAGCTACTCCAACACAAGTGATTATTCAGTATTTATAATACTGATACAGCTTCAAGAACTACCAGACCTGTTGCTGCATAAAACCCAAGAAGATATGGTGGTACATATTATACGAAATACAGTGGAGAGGAATCCTGTCTGCTCGTGACCAGTGCTCTGGAAGAGGAGCTTTGCCCCCCACGCCTCACCACCTAGCAGTCTGGAAGACTGTTCAAGAAGGCAGCTGAGGGAAGATAACTGCTGATGAATGAAGGTCCCATGTAGGTACATTCATCAGCATGACAACCAGTACAGTTTGTGTATAGGATTTGCTTCTCCCATTATCACAAACTCTTGTACTGTGGCATATCACTGCTCCACACTACTGGCTTTTCTGAAGCTCAGTCTTTTCCATTGCTCATCCCCCTGAGCCAACAAGCAAGGCTGCCAGAACAAGGCAGTGCCAGTTCTGTAGACATCGGGACTGAGCCTGCATTGTGTGTGATAAAATTCTCCACTGGAAGGGAGGCTAACTCAGAGAGACCACTGCTGTGGTGGTAGGAACTAAATACAACTACAGATATAATGCTGCTATCTAACAAAGGTCAAACAAGAACACGCATTTGTAAGTGTCTACCAAAACTATCACTACTATAAAAGGAATCTTCGGAGATCGAATTTCCCTGAATGCTTTACAGTAACAGCAACACCATACATGTCTTCAAAGAGGGAGAATGCTGACTGCCACAGTCATGAGTTTTATTTTCTCCAGTTTTGAGCCAGCCCAGAGACAGGCCCAAAATTCATTTTCTACAAACAATGCACAAACAAAACTTTACCCATAGCAGTATCTCCACTGTGTGAATCAAAAATTCCGAAAACAGCTGACCCTATTTGTTGTTAGGGCTAGTTTTCAGCAGCTTTTCCTGATCTTGTAATCAAGAGCAAGGATAGTGACCAGACTAGTTTGCCTTTGCACCCATTTTCATAGCATGACTTTTTTTTAAAAAAAGATGAAAGGGGGTTTGATTTCTCCTCCCTCCCCCCTTTTCCACAAGAGGGAAAGTTTCCTTTTGACAGGGAGACAAACATATGAAGAGGCTCATAACAGCCACAATGAAAATTTAAGACATGAACGTATTGCAGACTTCTGGCCAAAAAGCATGTAATGAGGATTTATATTGTGTATGTGGGTTTACAGCACCCCCCAATTTTCAGAGGAATAAATCACTTCTACTTGAGTTCTAACTACACAGAGCTAATAAGGACAAAGAGCTATACATTTCTGCTTCTTTGATTTTGAATTCAATCTCAGCTTCAAAGTTCTGATTCTGCTTTATTTTCATGCAAGCATGTGGACTGGGGAGACCAGAGGATTCTATTCCATCTCCCCTGCTGCACCTCTATTTTACATAGGTGACAGGCTTTTTTGTTACATTTCATTACAAAAAATAATTGGTATCTTTTTATCTAAGATTAACTGCGCATCTGCCTGTTTATATTACACCTAAAACTATGCTATAACTAGAATCACATATATTTGTGAATTAATGATGAAGTCCTTTCTCACTCAAAATTCCCTCTGAGAAAAAAAGAATTTGCTTTTAAAAAGGCTGCAGGATCAGTAAATCTAAGCTAAACTTGACAACAGGACAATTTTATTTGGGAAGAAATTCAAGGCAAATGAGCTCAGTTCATAACATGCTCAAACAGTAAAGAGAAAAACATGCTTCCCATGCTGCCCGAATGGCTGACATAATTTTGCTTGCCTTCCTTTCCTGTTAACTTGAGAATACAAATGGCTTTGCTGTCAGGGTACATTTGTTCCCACTAATTCAAGACACTAACAAGCCAAAATATTTTTTTTCCACTCTAATTTGTGTTTTATCATATTGGTAACATCATCTATGGATTTCATTTACTGTAACATTATGCAAACAGCCCTTATGGGAAAGTCACCTCTCTGTAATAGGAAAACTAAGCATAAAGAAGTCTTTTAATGTTTTAAGATGTGTTGCCTCAAAGGGCCCAAAAATTCTGTTCAGACCAACACCTAAAAGCCAAAATTTATATCCAAAATAACTGCTCAAATATCCTATCTCAGAAACCCGTGGCTTTTCAGAGAAGAGACTTACATTCTTCATGCTTTTCAGTAGATGGGATGGACTACCGGAACATAGTATTTTAATTAGAACTGGATGATCAAAGAGGCAGACAGCATATTTACATAGTTCAATCCTCATCTTATTCACAAATGTCTACAAACTGATGCTGCCTCATTCCGCTGTGTATGTAAGAAAGCTGATCAAAATGTTTTCCTTTGAAAAATGTTTCTGACAGTAACTGGATTTTAATCAGGTGATCATTTGTGTGTAAAGCATTTCTGTCTCCTATAGGAAATAAGATGAGATTTCAGGTAAAAACCAATTTGTTTTCACTGAAAATTCAGTTTGACTGGGGGGGGTTGTAGGGGGCTGGAAATCAACATTTTCCAATTAGAATCATTTGTGCCACTTAAGGGGCAGAAATTGGTTCCTGCCCACCCCTTTGTTGAAGTCCAAAAAAACCCCAATGACTCACTCCTTAGAGAAGTGTAGCATAAGTCCAGATTCACTCATATAGAGTTCCAAAGTTAGGAGCCTATTTGCCATATGGTCCTTCCATGCGAGCTACTCCATCCATATCCTATTTCTAACAACACTAAAATGAGCTCTGTGCAAGTGGCTTCTAACTTTGGTATCTTAGTTATGGGCCTAAAATTAGGTGGGATGAATTAGACCACAGAAACCATGTTTATGAGCAAGTCCTTTGTAATTAGTTTACTTTTGTTCACCTTCCCCACTCACACAGCAGCTGCTCATAATACTTCACTTGGTCTCTTGGTGTTCTTTTCACACACTTAACACTGTTGTTCTAGCCCCATTTGTATCTGCACTGACTACAAAGTCCTTTGGTTTACCATGTACGAGCTCAGAATCAGGTCTCTACTTTAGTAGATGGTTTGAACTTAAAAATATAAAGAAAACAATCCCACTGAAGCCCTTCCATTTTTTAAAACACATTCAAAAGATAAGATATGAAACCATGGATGTTGCTACCTGACATCTATCATTACAGTAAAAAAATATTTTGGCTCAATCCAACTCAATGTTCTCCAAGAAATACTCTTACCATTCTCACCAGATGTCTTGTCTTTTCCATTTGTAGCTCCGGTTCCTTGTCTCTGTTGGGGGGGGGGAAACCAAAACAAGTGGTTAGAAAAAACTTGAATGTGCATTTTCCCCTTGGAACTACTAGCAGTTACAGCCTGATTTTCCCTTGATAACTTGGATAGTCATTCACCCTCATGCAATGTTGCTTTGAAACACTACCAGTCAGAACAGGAATCACTTAGTACCATTTAGGTACCGCTGTGCAACTATACATGTAACTGTGTATAATTATCACATTAGTGATGGAATATACATAATCAAGTTTCCAGCAGTGCAAGGGTATGAGCTACAGTAGGATATCTCTTCAGGTCCCTGCCATGCCTCCATTTCCATGATTCTTCTGACCTGACTTTGGCCAGAAGACTCATCTTTCTGCCATGGCCACAAGTGGAGATGGAACTTCCCACTTCAATTCACTCTATCCAAGGAATAGCCTCATGACTTTCCATGAAACAAACTGATTTAAGTCACTCTACTAAGCAACATGTGGCGAACACCAGCGCAGTCAAAATAAATATTCACAGTGGCAGGGCTGCATTAGTATGGTTACACTACTAGGTAACTTTCTAGCTTAGAAGTGGTCACTCCATGAAAATCATGCTGCATCCCCCAGAGAAAGCATCCCACAGGTGGAATTGTTACTTTAGCAAGTATGGCAAAACTTGCATTTCTTATGCAAAATTATTCATACTTGTGTGTATTACTGAAATAGACTAAAGAATTTGTCCTCTAGGGTTGTACATGTAAAAAACTCAGAATATTAAATTCAGTGAATAAATCCAGCTGCATTCAGCCATCAGGGGCAGCATATCCTCATGCATCAGGAAAGTTAACAGCTACAGTAGCATTGCAAACCAAATGGCTTGTACCAAAATATGGACAGTGATATCAATTCTCCTATGAAAATTCACACAGGCATACTTATCTGAAGGTATTTACTCTAGAATATCTGGTTAAAACCTTCCCTACCGCTCTGGTTTCTGTCCACCTCCCACAGCAGTGGTATTAGGGTATTGTGTGTACATGGAACTAATCACAACATAAGTATAAAACCTTCATGTGTACTCTTAGGTCTTATTATAGAAGCCAGAGGGGGGGAAGCAAACTCTTCAAACCCCTCAGGAGAATACAAGAGAGCTACATATGGTCTATCATGCATCCACATGCCAGTGGTGGGTTTTCTCATCTTTTCCATGGTAGACTTCAGTGCATATACATCTGCTCTACTGGCTCTGCCTCATCTCTCACTCTGTGCAATGAAACAGAGGATCCCCAGAGAAAACAACTCTGAGTCTATAAGCACAGCTACAGTCTCCTCATATGATGGAAATATATTTTTTTTTTCCTCCCTGGAGCCTCAGACCTAAGACAGGAGAGAAAACTTAGCCAATAACATCAAAGAATGGAATTCTAAAGGGATAAATATCTTTCACAAAAGTGAAAGTTACCAACAGCCAGAAATCAATAAATCCACCTGACAACAAGTTTTGCTAAAGATATTAACCTTTATTTAAAGTTTGGTTGATATTTCCATATTCCAATTTCAATCCAAATCTGAAACTAGATTTTAGTGTTAATTTACTGGGACCTCCCAAAAGCCCAAAATACTGGATTTTTCCTATCTATAAAATGGTAGCTATATTGCTTTTCCCTCCCCTGATTATTTTTAAATACTTTTTCAAGTTGTCTTATTTCCTGAGTGTTTTCAGGCTGTGCTACTTAGCCTTTATGAAAGCTTCTCTTTCCTCCCTAGGCTATACCTGTCAGGTTCAGTCTGCTATTGATGGGGTGCTGGAATATGGATCCACACATTTATTTCATTTCTCAGGATCTTCCCTCAAGCAGAGGGGAAAGTGGTCACAGAAAATGAATAAAAATTTGGCTTTGGTCAATGCAGGTTTTTCTGTTTATGAGGTCAAGATTTTTTCTTTAAGCCTGAAATCAGTCTAAGTATTCTACAGCTATTCATTTGATTGGTGACCATTGGACATATACAGAATGAAGCCTGAAAGTCTGCCAAACAAGCTTCTGATAGCCTTTCCTTCAGTTATATACATATTTTGGTCTGTAAGCACTGTGCTGTCCTCCCAGTGAGTGCAATGGATTTGAAAGCGAAAATCAGTTTCTCATTAACAAGGCATTGAAACTTATGAAAAAGCCTTATACAATGTGATCATCCACTTGCAAAACCTTTAGCCTTTTATTTCAATACATTCAATGGACTTTTTTTTTTAAACATTTTCAAAATGCTGGTATTATTAGAAGCTGGATCTTCTTGCTTCTTTCATTACCTTTCATGATGCTCCCACAGGCTGCAAAACAAAGCTTAGCTTTCTAATGTCTTTCAGAGCACAAGAGGACTGAACATGAAGAGGAGTTACTAAGGGTGTTTTGAAGAAGCAATGGATGAAAGTCCTCCAAAAGCTGATAAAACAGATATTGTCCTCAAATGCAATAGATCAAATTAAAAATCAATGAAATATAAGAAAAATCTTAATTTGAGTTGTGCTTTTAAGCAGAAAACCCCAAAGTTGCTGACCATATTTTAAAAGATAAAAGCAGTCTAACACTTTCTGTTTCCTGTAACTTACAGCCAGCTTCTTTCATTCGAAGATTGCTTCTAAAATTCCCCAGCATTTTCTAAGGCAAGCACAAGGACAGAAGCACTGAATAAACTTCCCACTAGGCATCAAAGAAGAAACAGAGCCAAAATGAACATGAGTGCAAAACTGTAATGATTATACAGTAAAACAGGATAAACAGTTTTGTTGCTATGTTGCATAGGAGGAAACATAGTTTATGACTGCTTGAGGCTATATTAATTTTTAACTCAGTGGTTTTACAGAACATCAAAGCACATCATTAAAAATGTCTCCAAAATCAAAGTCACTCGCAATTTGTCAGAAGAGGAAGGAAAAAGGACTCCTGCCATATGCCGAAAGTCCCAGTAAGAAAACAGGTTTACTTTCCTGTTAAATTCTGTGCTATACACAGCAGCTAGTTAATGTGGTATGAAAAATTGTACTAAATTAGTCCCACAGGTGTACAAACTAAGGTCAAAAGTGAATTTGCAGCCCAGAGGACTTTTCAAGAAGAATGTTAAATTACTGCAGCAGCTTTTCTACTCATTCTTCTAGCCCCTGTGTACCCCCAAGCCTAATTTTTGCCTTTAATCTTACATTCTGTTCTTGTCTTGAAATAGCTTGACCTTTTCAGTTATGCTTCCAATTAGTGCCTTAGTGTTAGGGATTGTAGCCAGGTGTTGATTACAGAATTTTTGGGGGCAGAGCAGTTGTTTGGTTTTTGATGGGCCACAGAAAGCCCAAGATCAGGGACATGAAACTGTCAGAAAGTTCAGGCAAATGGGCCCTATCAGTAATAACATTATTCTGCTTCTTCATCTCAGTGCAGGGCCAACAAGGTACAGCAGGCTGTATCCCAGTAAAGCAGTGGCTGCAGATTTTCAAAAGTCTATTTTTTCTACATCAAAGAATGAAAGAGCATCCAAGGGTAGAATTAAGAGAATAGAAAAGGTGGAAAGTTTTGTAAAGTGAGTAGCAGAAAGTCAGTGTAAACTTGACTCAGGACAAAAATAATTTCACCGACACATATGAAATGTTACTCAGAAGCTCTGTACTCACTGACAAGAGGAACAGCAGTGAAGTCTGTGCATATCCTAAGCTTCTCTTAAGCCTTGTTTTGCTACCAGGTCCATTCCTAACAAAAGGCATTACATGTGTGACAAAGAAATACACATTGGTACAATACAGCACAAAAATGGCTGTGGGTCAGGCAGCTGTGTGCAAAGCAAGCCTTTATTCTGCAATACCATCTGTTCTCCATACAAAGTTTTCTCTGTAAGAGTTATAAATTGAATCAATCTAAACTATCTCATAAGCATCTTTTTTTTCATAGCCTTCTGCTTTAATTAAAGAGTTCAGCTGCTTTAGCCTTTAAATTAAAAAGTACTGAAAAATAAATTTTAAATTTATGAAGTTCATAACCTTCCTGCAAATAAAAATGTCACTGTAAATATCTGCTTAAGGATTTTCCATGTTTTCCAATTAAGGAAAGCTTTATAGTCAACAGCAGAATGATCAGGAGATACAGCAATTTCTACCTGCTGTTTTTCAGGAGTAAATACTTCCTGTACAGTTCTTCAAATTAGGACAATTAGGGTTGACTTTATCAAGAAACAACATAAGAAACAAAGTTCTTACAGGCTGATCTTTACTTAGTGTTGGTTGATCTTTGAAGATAACTGAGTTTTAGATTACTGAAGTAAGCGACAGTTGACATTCATTAGACTATAGGCATAGGTAGATACCAAAGCATACTTATATAATCATTACTGCCTGAAGGTTCATAGTACATTTTTTAGTTTCCCCTAGGCAGAATTTTGAGGACATTACATTAGCATGCACACTTCCTAAAAGGTACAGAATGAATTAAGAAAAATCTGGATTAAAAACACAGAACAGAAAACTATCAAATGTGGGTCCTACATATTTCATAGTCTCCTTTTCAGTATACCTCCTGTCCAGGCACAATATATTCAACTCTGCTGGTTCTAAGAACCCAGAGTTTGCCATGCTTTTTAACACCAGGTACAAATTTGCTATTGAAAAACCCACAAGACAACATATTAATTTTAAAAACAAGCAGTGGGCATTGAGGGGAACATCAGTTATTGCTGGTAGATCAATACATTATGCATACATGCCACTTAAAAATAATTAATTGATGAGGCGATAACCTGAGCCTACTGAAATAAATGGGAATTTTGCAATTGCTTTTCTTTCACATTCTAGCAAAGAGCACAAGCTATATGTCAGAAACTAAATGAAGATCCAGAATTTAAGTACAGGCAAGAACCAAGCAGTTATGACCTGGGATGAGTGGATACACTCTGTAGAATTCAGGATGTCAATGTGATTAATTAGGTTAAACTCTTCTTTACTGGAGATCTGTTTCACTATGTTTGACCACCTCTTTCTAATGTTATGTATTGACTTGAAACTATAGCACTCAGCATTTCACACATTCCAGTGTGAAAAACATTACTTTTAAGCACAACACAGTAAATAATTTGTTAACAAGAAGGACAGAAGATATTACCATGGTTAAGATAAACAGTTAAGAGCAGGAAAAATGATGCTGCTGTGACAAAAATTTCTGTTTACTGAAGCTGCAAGGACTACCTGGCCTCTAAGTAATGGGACTGGAATTTTAGCACCACTGTATTTTTTGGAATTATATATCAAAAAGCATGAAGAAGAACAGCTGGGAGAGATAAAGTGTACTGCTATAGAGCCATGCACAAATTCTGCCATTTCACTCATTCTCTCCTATTATAAGTCTTCTCAAAACTGATCTGCAATACAGCCAAATGGCAAATCCCAAACTAACTTTTGTGACATACAGGTTCATTCACATCAGTAACAGCTAGTCACCTAAAGAACATCTGCAGACAGAACTGAAGAATCCCAGAGAGAAGCTTGAATATAGCAATGAAAATTGCATTAGAAGCTACCCAAGTAAACTTTCCTCACTGGTCTATTTGTGCCTCCTTTACAAGTTCCTCTACTTTTTTCCCATATTTTTATAGGGGTGGTACTCAATATTTGAGAAGAAAGTATCCTTCAAAGGCCACATTTAAGGTAATTGCATCAGGTACAGAACATCTAGTGAATATTTTGTCTGAACGATGAATAAAACTGATAATGTGCCTGTTAGTCTCACATCACTACAAGAAATCACAGACCACATTTTCTGGGCACCTGACAGAAAGGAAAAATATTTATCAACATAAACTTCAGTACAAAGGAGTCCACTCCTGGTTATGACCAAGCTTGTATTTCTGGTCAAAGTAGCTTTCTGGAGACCACAACTTTTCCAGGGCTGCTCTCACCCTAGGATCTCAGTTGTTAAGGATATGGCCTCTACTCTCACCTATGTAGCACCTTCTCTGTGTGCTCCTTTACACAAACGGAGTCTTCTACAGCCAGTTTTCTGGCTGTCTTGCATTGCTAGGGCAGCATAATATTGCCACAGCAAGAGTGCCAGAACCCATCCTTCTATACTGGCTGTCTAAACTAATCCCTGGCACTCCGACAATTTCTGTAATTATCTTCATGGGTCAAACTGTGTTCTACTTGACTAGCTCTTGATTGTCCTTAATTTTATTAAGGCTCTCCTATAGCTATTTTAATAAGTTAAAACTCCACAGATGGGCTGAGATGAACTGATGGTATTCAAACGACAGTGGCTAGAAGTTGGCACAGTGACCAGCACTGGTTTTCTATGACTTTTGTAGTCACTGAAAGCATATGAGTATGCACACACATGCACATTGTCATCCCAGAAACCACAGTAATATTTGTCAGAAATTAACAATAAGGCTATGGGTAACTACAGATTATTTTCCTTCTAGACACTGTGGACCAGTGCCTGGCTCTTGCTACTGCAATAATCTGGGGAAGGTACAATCTCTTCACAATTTCATCTTTCTATTAAGGACACAACATGGACCTCAGCATTCATATCCTTGCATCTTTGTCAGTCATTTACACTGGTGCAAATTAAGTCTCAAACACTACTTTCAAACACAGAGGGAAAGCACTATACTCAAGGTATAGCTGTCAATACAAGCTGCAACCTGCTTGAAAAGCTATTTACCAGGTTGACTGGTGAGGTACTGGTTGCTGCATTTCCCCAGGAAGGAGGATATGCAGGTTTAGGTACTGTTTACCCAGGGTGAACCCATGACTCCCATGAGAGGGAAGCATGCTGGTGGAAGGCTCTGGCCCTCCTGTTGATCCAGCAATGGGAACTGAAGGAGTAACCTTGAAGCTGGGGCTTCTCAGGGTAGTTGAAAGACAGGGCTGCAGTTCCCTCTCCTGGGTTATTTTGTTTGCAATGTGGTCCTTGTCCATGTAAAACACACATTTTATTTACATGTCTATACAAAATGCATACTCTACCCAATGGGCAGAGTGCCTTAGTCACAGGGTTGCTCACAGAGGGCATTTGCCTCAAATTAAGAGGTGTGAATTGTTGTTCACTTTCATCCAGACTGAGCTTTTGGCTTGAGGTAAATCTTCAGAACAGGCACCTCTGAGTGTACACAGGCAACAGAGCTTTAGCACCCAGTACACTTTCAGGTTAAACAAGGAGGTACCTGATGGAACTGGGCAGAAAGAATTCACTGTCTGGGATATAAAAAACCACTTACAGTGCTGGTTTTAAATATTCTAATATCACAGACAAGAACTTTCACTGTGCCCTACTTTTGCCATTGCTGGGCTGTAATTTATAAATCAGCACAGTAAGAACCTGCTGATCTTGTATTCAGATTCAATATAATGTTCTAAACAGAATATTTACACCAACACCAAATGCAATCAACATAATTAGCACAAACAGTAGCTTGCTTAATATTTAGGTTATTAGCATATTTTGAATTAAAATATTATTAAGCAGATATTTCTCCAAAGACATTGTAATCTCAATTTTTTTTTTTTTGAGGCAGGGATTAATGGAATCTTTGAAGTTCATTTTGAAAGCAGCTGCAAGAATGTATTTCCCAAATCCTGTTAATTACCATGCCAGCCATGAGAAGTAATCCCTCTCTTTTCTGCAGGAAATGGAAGATTTGATCCTGCAGGGCTTATTTACAGGGGTAACTCATATGTGGACAAATAGTTGTCTTCAATTCAGCAGAATTACTCGCATGAGTAGAGTTGGAACCTCAGTGTGGTACAGTGGAATTTCTCTAAACTGCATGTTAGGTTTTGTTCAGCAAAGGGCAAAGAGGGTAAAATCAACTACAGAATAAGCCTTCTCACACCACTTACCAAAAATTACCTCAGCTCTCAGTTGGACATGGGTGATACAGCCTGTATCCTAATTACACTGGAAATTGATAAAGAGAAAACATCAAGGTGACTCAAGAGGAATATTTCAATTACATAAAAATTAAGATAGATGGCATAAAATGAAATATGACTGAGGTTAAGGTGGTCCCTTCCTTTCTTCTATTATTTCTTATCTATTGGTAGCATCAGACTTGGCACTACATTTCCAGAAAGGGCATTTTTGGGCTGGAAACCTGCCTTAAGAACTACTTCCCAGTCTAGCCCAATGCAGCCACACCTTCCCATCCCCAAGGCCTCATTTGTTTGGATGCAATTGTTTGCAAGGTCATACAGAAAATAGAAGCACTAAAATTATTCAAGTTAAAAATAACCCTTCAGCAAAGTTGTGTTGAAAACAATCATTGAAGGGATCCAGCTAAAAAAATACATAGTTTAATTGTTTATGTTGGTCATTTCAGTAAAGTGGCTGATGTCTCTGATCCACAAACAGTCATACCAGGGCAATGGAACAGGCAACAGACAGTATCATGGGGAAGAAGCACTGCAATTTTGTTCTGGGAACTGAAAATCAGAGCAAGTCAGCACTTCATACCACAAAACTTAGCATGCTCTATCTCCCTGTGATGTTGCATTACCCCCTAGCAATCTTTACTCTGCAAGGGAGCAAAACATGGAGCAACACAGGTACACTCATGCAGCCTAAATTACAAGCCTTGGCAGGTACCTGTGCAGGCAAATACAGACAGTTAATGGCAACTGACTGTGGCATCTGATTAGGAGCAAAACAGAACCTTGGGGATCTGGGAAAAGCATTTGGATTCACATGGTATCTTGGGTATCCTTTAATATTACCATCCCCAGATAGGAAGAGTGCCCTAAGCCAATTAAGGGGTCAGGATCCTTGCCTAGGCATAATATAACTGATTATGGGTGGTGTTTTTGTAACAAAAATTGTATTTCATTCTTCCAAACCCTTCTGAAGTTTAGGGTAATTTAATTTGCTGAGCTACAAACCCAGCTGTAATTGAGTTAAAGGCTGTCTTCAAGGGACAGCTTGGCTTATTAATGGCAAAAGTCTGCACTGACAAATTGCTTCATATCTTATCGTATTTGCTATCATTATTAAAACAGGCTGCTTCTTCCCAGACTGCAAAATTTCTGGTGTTTTTTCTGTTGGCATTTTTGGGTTTATTTCCAGTTATACAATTACAAAAATTGTTCTCACTTTCTTCCTATTTCCTGACATATTTCAGAGGTAAAAAGATGTTACTACAGTCTGTTAGACTGCACTAGTAACTGGCCAGCCAGGTTTTTAAAAAGGTATTAATTATGGCAGTTTCAAGTTGCCATGCAAAGGAACTTTCTGCCTTCACCCCAGGGCAAAGCCTTCTGATTTTCAAGACAAGAACAAGACAAAGCAGCAAGGATGTTTATGCGTCACTTACTCTACTCCTCAAATCCCCAGGCAGCCAGTCTAGTCACAGAGAGCAATTCCAAGCAGCCCCCCAGCCATCTGCAGTTATGACAGTAACTTCTTTGGGGCTACTCCAGTAGCAGGGGAATCACTGGACTGAGAGCATGCTGCAGCCTTGGCAAGGCACCCTGCCCAGGGGCTGCACAGAGAGATGACACAAACCTGTTATCTCTGGCTCTGTGCCACAAGGAGATTCATGCGAGGGGAACCCTGAACTGGTTGCTGAAGCTGCCTTGAAATGGGGCCTCACTTGACAGAGGATTTGTCCTGCATTGTTCAAATCTATATCAGAAATGACCCACTGATACTTTGGGGAAGCTGCTTTATTTGAAGTGTGATGCAGTTCAAAGCTGTCTTGGCACTATGAGTCTAAACCTCAGCCAAGCTATTAGAAACAACCTTGCCATACTAAAAAGGAAAATGGACAGGGTGATGCACAAGGTCACCTTGATTGCCAGGAATCAGGGACAACAATCAAATACACTCACATACAGCAAGCAGAAAAAAAGCCAGGTCACTAGCTCTGTCCAAGAGCTGGCCAAAAAAATAGGGATTTCCACAAATCAGAAACTCCCAGGACCCTGCAGCTGCTCAGTAAAATTGATGCTGCTATCAGCTTCATTGTCAATAGCAGCAGAGAAGAATGCAATTTTCACTGAGCAGCTGTAGGTAGTTCCCAGGGTCCCTGGCCCCAGGACAGACCCACCAGGTTACCTGAGAGTAAATGCTCTACAGTTCCTGTAGTGCCCCAGCTGTGGAATGAGTCCAGGGGAAACACGGTTGGGCAGATTCAGCAAAAGCTCCCCCACATTGTTTCAAACACTGTCCCTCCACAGAACTGTGTTTTGCAATTCAAGTTCAATGAAAACTTGCAGGTTTCTCCACTCCAAGTAGTCATCAGTCATTCCTTCTGTCTTCAGTCTTTTATTATGTATCAGGCTCCATTCCGCATTTTGTGCCTTGCATATGAAGTGAAAGATAAGTGTTACCCAGCTAAACATTTTCACCTCATTGACACATGAACATGGCAAACCATCATACAATGCCATTAAAAAAGGACCCTAATGTGCTGCTCCAGAAAAGTCATGCATTTTGTTAATATTCTAACATACCCATTCTGTAACTAGACAGAAAATAGGTTCCTTACACATTTCATGCAGAAAGCAGGTAATATTCACGTAGATCCAGCTGTGTGCTACCTGACACACTGCAGTCAAAAACATCTATTAAAGGCTTACATGGCATGACTACAGGAAATATTGCTAGAATTCACATAATTTGCAACTTGGTTTTTTTGCATTTTACAACACTTATGCTAGATCCTTTGCTACCAATGTTTCTGCATCTACAGATCCATCCCATAAATCCAGTTCCAAGATGGAAACACACCAAGCTTTTAGTCCAAGGCAAAGAATACAAAGCAGCACTCAAAAGCCCTGTGAAACAGAGAGGACCTCCTGTCATCTAGCTTAAGAGGTTCATACAGCTTGGCTTGGATGTCAGTGCTGTCCAGTAGCTCACAAAATATGCTGAAGGAAAGAAGTGGTAGCTAGCCAAGTCTGACTGGCAAATTAAAATTGGCATGAAGCTGCCCTGCCTTAAGTATTTGGCTGCCCTGCTTAAAGTGCGGCACATGTGTGACAGCACATGCATTTTAAAGTGTGCCAAGCCAACAATGTGTTTGCTCTCTTCTCTGGTGGCAAGTGTGTATCTGTCAGATCGGAGTGGAGCAGGTATGTATGAAGCAGCTATGAAGCCACATGTCTTATTTTTCCACCACACCATCTGCAGAAAGCTACCTGCCTAGCCATCTCTTCTTGCCTAGTATGCTTTTCCTCCTCCTTACTATCAAGTTAATGCTTCTAATTTGTAGCAGTTTATCTTGTATTAGTAAAATGTGAGGTAAAGGGAGACATGTTTGGAATTCAAGGATCCAGATTTTAATGTCATTTCATATTTCCTTCCTGAATATCACATACAATCTCTCAAGTTCAAATAAAAGGCATTCTTCAGAGTATTTCAGTTAGTGTTAAAATCAGGTACTTAAAAGGGTCAACATCCAGAGTATTCAGTATTTTAAAACAAAAATAATTTAAGCCTGGGGAATTGAAAGAAAAGCATATTTTCTACAAGAGAAAGGGAGAGAGATAGCAAGAATCCCATTACTTGAAACATTCAAGCTAGAGAATGAAAAGCCCTAGAACTCAAATGAAAGACATGCTTGTGATTTTTATGAGAATTATTTTTCTGTCTCTGTACCTCTCCCCTACTGCCCCATCCAAACTTGGATTTTATCATTTTCAAGTGTGTTTTCATGTTTAGCTAGGCATTACACTCTGGTTCATCTCAGGTAGGCTTCTGTCCTTCACCAGTTTATGTTGCATCTGTCTTACGAAGTCTGCACTCACCTTGTTTGGTCCCTTTTAAAGGGAAGTCCACCTTGGACATCCAAAGCCCAAATCCCTCTTCCCCTAGTAGAAGAGGGTACTCCTTATCTGATCAACCCAAGCTCACCCTACTGCCTATTGAGGGCTTTGCTGAAATACATTTGGCTTCTTAGTAGAGATGCAAAGGTACAGTAGTATATGGTTAGTGGCACCCATCAGGGATTAATCAGTTGATTAAGTCTGGATCAGAAACACCAATTCACTGAAGCCAAACTTTTTGTGGGATGGGAAAGTGCTATGATATCTATAAAAACATCCACACAAATCACTGTCCTTCCTTCATATACTGAGTGTCACTAGGAAAAGGTCCAATATCACCAAAATCCTCAGGAAGTCAAAGATGTCCTCAGACCTATTCATTTTTGCCTCATTTGCTTAGTTATACAGTTACACCAGTGTAGGAGTTATGATCTTGATAGCCTTTTCCTTGAAATGTTATCTTCTCCTGTAGTCAGAACACTGCCAACTATTTCAATGCCTGGTAATCCCTCTAGTGTTAGATTCATAGAGAACAAAGCATCACCAAGGCAGATTGACAGCCAGGTGCCTGGACCAGTGATACCTGCTGGGTAGCAAGCCTTATTTTGTAGGTCACAGGACAGAGATGCAAATCATTCCCAGCCATTAGCAGTGGGTACTGTCTGCTTTCCAGTACTCTGCCCAGTTATTTTGAAGCTGTGCAGATCCCTAATTTCCTTGGAAGTTCTCCTCCACCCTCTAAAAAACCAAGGCACTTTCTGTGAAAAACTGCTTCTCATGTGCTCTAATAGCTGCTGTTGGAGATGCTGACTTGACAGGACTGTTGCAGCTGTCTCACTGATTCACTCCAGAAGAGCCTGCTAACTCTTGCCAAGCTTAACAAGCTTTAGCATAACAGAGTTGTCCTGTTTCCAGGGATAGCCCTAGTCAGTGCTAGCTTGGTCATTTCTGACCTGTGCTCCATCATTCCCAGGAAAGGTACACCTAGAATACCTCCAAATACATCTGTACCAGTGCGTACAGCTAGCCAGGTTCACTACAGTTCTCCCCTCTTCTTTACTTTTAGGAGATTCATGTTGTGCTGGGATGCAACAGAACCTTCCCCCACTCAAGGACAGAGCAGTTCATGCCCCTTCTGAGTTTACACCACTATAACCATAACATTTGGTTCAGGTTTCTCTCATTCTACTACCACAGCTTTCTAGTCCTGAGGGCACTGTGCAGCAGCTGGCTCCACAGCACAGCTAGAACCAAACCTGCCAGCCAAGGAACAGCAAATAAGGCTGGTGACAGAACAGCTCAGACATTTCCATCAGGCATTTGGACACCAAGGCTCTGCGTTAAGACACTAAATATACACATCCATACATTTTGCCATAGTTAGAGCTCTGTGTCTCCACACATAGAAAATCTGAAGCACTCATACCTGGTGCCACCCTTCTTACCAGCTTGCTGTCTCAGCCCAGGAATTTTGTGAAGTCTCTAAAGTCAGACAGAAGCACACCACCTTTCACAGTTGGGTTCCCCGCCCCCCTTTTGTTTCTCACTTTCAGCTTTAACAAAAAAAGAGATCTCTAACATAATTTTGTCTACTATCAAGTACTCACTGTATCAGCTGCACCACTGGTTAAAGTCATGTATCATGCATTATATACTAAGGTGATAATGTAAGAACATTCAGTGTCTATAAAACAATACTTTTCTCTTTAAGAGGAAAGACAGTTCAGCTGTAACTAATCCTCAAGGCATGTAGGCAGGCAATTTCCATTTCTCCTCTGATTAAACTTGTGCTTCATCCTCCAAATTCCATATTAGTGCATGAATAAGGCTATATCCACTTAGTATGAATTGATCAGATGAGATAGCACCAGCCAAAGACCTGGCCTATGTGACACTTGCCCAATTTACTTGTAAGTAGACTAGTCTGGTCTCAGAGGGAGCAGACATGGAGAGTGGGGATAAATTGTGACCTCAAATCCTGTCATTAATAATAAGTTTCACAATTGCAACTCTCCTGCAGTTGCCTGCACCAAGTTTATTCCATCAAGATTGCCATTTATTTTCCTATTTAGAGAAAGGTAGCCTATATAGCCTGTCTCTTCCAGCTCTTTCCATACAAAAAATAAAGACTGATTTTCTTAAAATTAGAGGGAGGGGAAGAAAAAGGATTTTTTAGTTATGATTTGACCTATTTTCTACTTATCTACCATGTCTTTTTTTTTTAGAAACCCAATGTCCAAACAACTGAAGAAAAAAAACAGAAAACCTTTTCTTAGAAAGAGGGAGAACATATGTTATTCATCTTCATTAGAAGATCCTATGCCTTGCAGGGAAAGCAGCATTACATGACTTAGTGAATATAAGGCTCTGTTGCAACTGACAGGATGAAGAAAGTCATAGTTTTTGTCTGATGCATGCAGCCACCTTCTCCTAATCCTCTTCAGCCAAAAAGTGGGCATCTCATGATTTACATACCCAGTGTCTAGGCCTAGCCACACTATTACAATTTCTTCTGTAGCAAAGTTAAAGAGGTAAAACATGTAAACACTGAGACACATTTTCCAAGTCATCCCTAAAAAAAAAAAAAGCAAGACAGACAATAGCAAACAGTGGCCTGGAAATCAAATATCTTATTCAAATCAATAAACAAACACCCAACAACCTTTGATGAAAAAGCCACCACTGTTACTGTTGAAGTTAACTGCTACTATACACTGCATTTCATGATGATCATGATCTAGTTAATGCAGAAACTGTTTGAAGATGACCCTTATAAGCTTGCCAATGCATTATGAATTTAGGGGTATTGGACTAGAAACTAATATGCCTTTGCAACCTGAAATGATATCCTATTATCAATTACTGCAGTATGAAAGCTGGAGTTTTCCTGTTTTATGAATGCAGGACTTTTTGCTTTAAGTTACTTTTTTAAAGGGAAACATGGTATCTGGAGCATACTATTAAAGCTAACTGTCCTTTTATTAAAGTGCTGTGTTATTTGAATCTGTTGGCATTCTTGCAATGTGTAAAAAACCAGTGTGCTTGTTTCTAAACAGTACATCTGCCAGTTTCACCAAATTAAGATCAACTTCCAGCATCACTTTTAAGTGCTATTTTAGAAAGTGCCTGATCCCACTGAAACCACACTGATGGAAGGAGTAGGCAAAGTGACAGATCTAAAACTTATTGTTCTCCTTTCTTCCTCCTCTTTTAAGCTGCAATTTACCACCCAGCTAATAAATAGATGCGAGTTAAAATTAAAAACTGGTGTTCATGTTCCTTATCTGTCCCACCCCCATCCTATAACAGCTGCAGAATTTCTTCCTCCATCCTGCCACATTCTTGCTGCACTTCTTCGATCTATACAGTTTTGACCTGTTGTGGGTATAACCTCAGTGAAGCCAATAGTCAACAGTTGGGGGTCATGGCAGTGTCTGAAAAATGCATCCAGAAGGGCCCCCCTAAGATGACTGGTGGGCTCAGACACTCCACTGGACTGCAAGCATCACACAAGAGAACAGTAGATCCCTTGAACAAATATGGCATGTTTTCTCCCTACAAACAGCAGCTCTTTGATTTAGTGCTATCAGGATTATTGGCGTACAGTCCTCACCTCAGTGCTTAGTACAACTGGTTCTAAGACACTAAATACCATTTCAGTGGAAAAGATTCAACTGAATTCAGGAGACCAATCCATGAAAGAACCCCACTTTTCCCATTTAACAACCTGAAGCAGCTACAGTTTCAGGCAGAAGCCTCCACATATGCCTAATGCTTCACACTTGGCCATGTCCCTCTCCTTCTCTAACAGTCTCCTGGTGACCACACTTGTCCAGAGTGATAGAGACATGTTCCAGGTTCTCCCTCAACCTGGAGGGAAGAAGACACTGTCTGTTACTCTGCCAGCTTAGAGGCATGCCCAAACCACCAGGCCATATGGTATTACCAGTTTTGAAAATAGCCATAGCAGAGACTGCCTTGGATATTAGCATCTTAGACACACACACACCCCTCCCCAAGGGCTGGAGAAGCTCAAATTTCAGAAGAAAGTCTTTGACACCAGTGTTCAGCCATGTCACCTTTCCAGTGAAGCCTCCATCTTTGTCGAGTTGTCTGCCTGGGTGCCTCCCACTGAAGGTGATCTGAGCCCCAAAACAATGCTTCAGTACTCCAGGCTCCAGAGGAGAGCTGTCTGGATGAACATGCCCCACGTGGCAGCTCATCCTCCATGAACACCCTACACACCCCTGTTACAGGTCACAAGAGCACCCTTCATGATCCTTTTGAACGTAGACACAACATAGCAGTTGCTGAAGGATTCAAGGGCCCTGAGGCAACATAAGGCAAAGGTAAAGAGCTTGCTGTACTTAAAGTAAGAAACAAGACCTAGTGTTCTTTGTATTCAAAGCCTGACCAAAAAATCCCTACATTTATGCAGAGATCAAGTCCCCACCTCTTAGCCTCCCCAGCTAAGAGACCTAAGCACTCTACAGAGTCAAACTCCTAACAGCTCCCCTCTTCTGTCTTACGAATTTTGTGTGCCTGGTTGGTTGTTGCCTGTATTGAAACGAAAGCTAGGATATTCTTGCTACTGTCTGGCAGCTAGGCTGCTCCTCAAATATATAAACCTGCTGTCTCAAACCCTGCCTTAGGTGGTGTGCATCAGCACCCTGGCAATCAGTATAGCACTTCACTCACATTGTGCAAGGGTCTTGCAATGCAAGTTCTTCTCTTAAACCACTGGTGCCTCAGGCACATGGACTGATTAGGTAGATTTCCTGAATGGCTCTCCCAAAGTCAGACATCTAAATAACACATGTTAAAGCTGAACTCCTCTCCTACACCAGCAATATCACTCTGACATTTTAATATCAAAAGGAAATAAATGCATCCAACAAGGCAATCTCTGCTAATGCTATTTTAAGCTCCAAATCCTTACACATGTGCTTCATCCCTGAACCCCTGGAACAGCATCCAGAGCTGTAACACCATATTATTTAAGTGCACTCCTTCCCAAAACCACACCTGACTCCTGATGACAGCCAGAATCGTTCAACACAGGAGGCAAGAGTGGCAGTGAATGTCATAAAAATGTTTGTGTGATGAAATGCTTATGAACCTTCACACCAGGCACTGTCATTGTGACCAGACATCATCTGCAACATGTCAGATAGTTAAATGAAAATGACTGATGACAGGATTCCCTCTGGTGAATCAAGTTTATGCCAGTTTGAGCCTAGAGGCTCTCTGGTAAAGCTACTGGCTGTGAATAGCAATTTGGCATTGGTCTATGAGCCCATTGCCCAAGATTACTTCCCCCAGTTAATCCTATGTGACCACATATCTTTAATGGAAGAAGGGCTGCATCTCATGGGTGCTCACTGTCAGTAGCTGATATTTTCCAGCATGGCTTTTCTCTCTAGGCTCATTAAAAATAACAGAAAACACCTGCAGACCTAAAGAAAAGGCTCCTTAGTTATTTGAGGACATACTTTCAAAGCTACTTCAACACCTAAAAATGTATTTCAGTATATAAGGACATTCCTGAGAAGTTCCCCATACACCTAAGTGATCCATCTGCCATGAAAACTAAGCAGCAGGAAGCACTAACCATGTTTTGCAGGTAAACTCTTGTACCTCAAGTTCACTGTAACTAGTTACAGGACCAGACTTCTGCCCAGAAGACAGAGCATCTTAAACACATTTTCAGACAAATTTTGCAAAGGAAGTGTAGGGTTTTTCTGTAGAAAAGTTCTTTATCCTTACTCAAAAAAAAGTTAGCTGCTAGAAAATAGGAAAGTACTCATCAGATGAACAGCTGCTTCCTGTTCAGTTTTCTCTACCAGGAGACTGGTAATCACTGCCCATAAACAGGAAATAAGTTAATTTTGCTTGAAGCAGTAAAATAAGAACTCATGCAACATCTCAGGAAATACCTTGAGGGATACAAAAGCTCTCTTCAGAGATTTCTGAAACCGCATTTCAAGCTCCACTCAAATCCCGACAATTGTTAGCACAAAGCAAAAAAACCCTTCCCACCCTCCCAATACCATTCTATTTAGGATAATCTTTTGATGGCTCTACTTGAGCCTCTTTTCAATCACTCTGGCCTCAGATTTTCTAGCAGATTAAAACAAAGAAAATAAAAATATTTTTCAGTTACAGCATTACAACTGAAATCCACCGAGACCCCATCCAAATACAGCAAACAGATGTCTAAGGAGCTTGCTTTCTGCTAATCTTTTTTGCCTCATTTTTTTAACAGTCTTTTTCAGTGAGATGGTTTGGGGTGGTCCAGTTGCTTCCATCTGCCTTGTGGAAAAAGAATCATCTTTTGATTAATAGCTAACAGGCAAATAACAGCAAGGAAGCTTTTCTCCAGTGGAGCTGTGAGCAACAAACTCTCCAACGTCAGTCAAATGACAGTAGCACTGAAGACACCAAGTACAGTGCTAAGTGTCATGTGTACAGGGCTTAGTGCTGTGCCAAAGCAAGAGACATCTTCCAGCTCTGAGGGTTTGCTAGGAATACTGTTCTGTGAGGCACAAGGAAATGTATTATGAATAGAGAGCCCTTATGCTGGTATCGGGGAGGATCTTGATGTTCATCCAGGACTTAAAATCCAAAAGGCAAGCAATCTAATTCAAACTATGAAGGGGTAATTACTGAGCAAATACAACCCAGCACAGGGCAATAACAAGAGTGCCTCGTACAGTTACAGTAAGTACAGCAGTGTCACCCAATCATTACTCCTTACTAGATTTTTTTTTTCCCCCCCCCGAATGCTATCTTTAAGGAGCAGAATAGCATTGTATCTCACAGAACACTTCAGATAGCCTAGGTGGCAAAGGGACAGTGACTGCAAAAGAAACCCCATGGTGCATGAACTCTTATCCAGTTGATATAAATACAGGCAGCAGCTGAGAAGAAGTCATGGACAGCCTGGTGCATTACACCTGGACTGCCTGATCCCTGCAAGCAGCAGAAAAAGCACAATGAGGATTTCCTCTGCTTTCCCCATTTGGCCTGACCTGCAAGCCAAGATGTAAGCTTCTCCTCATAAATCCCTGCACCAGAGACCATGCTACTCCACTGCTTTTTGTCTCAGGTTTACACCTCATCTAAAAATACAGCTGAGTAACACCTGCACAGCAACTAGTCAAAACTTATTTGGCATCGCTCTTGAATTTTACTCTTGCTGCTAAGAACAGAATACCCATTTGTTAATGAAGCAGCAAGTCTTGTATAACAGCAAATAGCCTCCAAAAATAGGTGCTGGGTAAGATGTAGTTACAGGTATCTCTACGGATTCCCAAAGAAAGAGTTGCGCTAGAGAACGAGGGATCTGCCAGCTGAACCTGCCCAGCATTTGACTGACTGCACTATCAAGTAGCCATCACACCTGACACCACCTTTAACAAAAATACTAGGTTGCCCCAGAGAACTCTTCCACTGCAAAAAACCCACAGTGAAAATTTTCCACTTATTTATTTACAAGGGCACAAGTGATCCTTACATGTTTGGCACTATTTACATTTTTTTCCTTAATTGCAGTCCTTCCCCAGACACTATTTATAAAGTTTACATCAACACCCAACTCTAAACGTGGCATTTTTTCCCAAGATCTCTAGCAGATAACTTTCACACAACTTCGCACATCCTTCTTTCTGCATAGGAAAGCATTAAATGCATCTGTAAATTATTGGGGTTTTTTCAATAAGGGATTCTTCACTGGTGTGCACGGTCCTTCAAAGGACAAAAGACTGCCTTGTTTTATGCATCGAAGGAGCACATGCACCTGTGGAGGAGATGCGTTTATCAGAAGACAGGGCTGAACAGAAGAGAAGCTACGGATTTCAGACTCCCCACCCAGCGAAGAGACACCGCTCAGGTCCACCAGCTCTGCCTGCGAGCCCAGCCGACCCTCAGCGGTCTCCCCGCCCGGGAAGCACCCGGCCCTCCCCAGCCGCCCTTCGAAAAGGGAAGGTTACGCTCAACGCCAAGCGCCCCCCGCTCTCCAGCCTCCCCGGCCGGCTTTCCGAGGGGCTGCGGCGCTCTCTTCCCCCCCACCCCGCGAGCCCGCCTCAACGGCCGCTCACCTCGCTCATGTCTCGCGGCAGCCCGGCTCGCAGCAGCCCACCCGGCACAACGCTCCCGCCGCCTCGCGCCGCCCGTTAAGAAG